>NW_009219217.1:27864-40773 GCF_000690835.1 Fulmarus glacialis
AGTGAGTTCTAAAACTATTTAACATGTACACTTACAGTTATTTCTTAAAAGAAGTTATATTCAATCTAGCTGTAGAGGGAATTTACAGGATGAGAAAACAAGTGACTTAAGCATTTGGCAGGGATATGAAAGGTCTAGGGTCAGCCACTCTCCATCTGATCTAAGCCCAGAACTGAAGTTCGTTATCTCACAGAGCTGTATGAACCTCTCTAATTTTCTAGAAATTGAGGTAGATCTCCTTCACTGTCTCATGAAGACACTGTCCTACTTCACAATAGTTATTTATTCATTCACTGAAGAGAGTCAGGTGGAATTTATAGCCCAAGGGTTAGGATGCTTATATTGGACATGGCAGCCTGATCAAGTCCTCAATCCAACAATTTCAAAGGGGAAGAATAAGATAAGTCCACCCCAAAACAGTGGTCCGTAGACCACTGTTAAGTGTGCTTCCAAAAGTGGGAGACCTGGATTCAAATCTTTGTTCTGTATCCCCAAAAAATGTTCTACACTAGTGCTGGGTAACTGTCCAGAAGACAGAGGTTAAGATGGCAGTTGCTTGCCTTTAGTTTGTTTATGACAAGACAGTCTTAGGCATCTAACTATAAAAGAGTGTCTATGCTCTATAACCCAAGCAAAGAGCAGTGCCCAGTTCTTCACCCTTTCTGTTGCCCTTTTCTGTGAACTGTTTTCTACCAGCTTTTGGAGCTCCTATTCTTAGGCACCTGATTCCTCCCATTTTACAAGCAACTTACTCAAGGCTGTGGCTTTTCTTACAGGCATGGACACTGGTAGGGAAGTGGTGCAATCCCAACCCTACATACTCTTAAATGCACCTAGGAGTAAATCCAGGCTGCATCTTTCACCACGTGTGTCTTTGCAGGACTGGCCTCTCATCTGCCTGAATTCTCTGTGAAAAAGAGAATTCAATCTCGATTTATATTTTTACAACATTCCCTGACATAGCAGTCATTAAGATATTTAAAGCAAGTACTCTACAGCAAACTTGAGGATTTGTATGGATTGTTAACTAAAATTTTGGCAACCCAGAACAGACCCCAGGCTGACAGAATCCAGAGATGTCAATAAATACACCATACAATGCAGAATTAGACTTTGCACACTGAACAAGTGCTTTCTTCTTCTAAAAAAAATTACATGCTAATTTCATCTGCTATTTCCAAAAAGATCACAATACCGCTTAGGATGGTACATGCATCCAAACTGGCAGAAGGAATGGCATATTTTGTAACAACTTTACCAACTAATGATTTTGCATTTTCTTCATCAGCAAATAAAGGGCCTTTCATCTGGCTGCAAGCATTTATGAATTTTATTATTTTTAAATACTTTAAGCTTACACAGCATATTTATTCCTAGTTCAAAGAGACTGCACTAATTGAAGACAAGATTATAACACCTGTTCTGGGTAAGAATCGGCATCAAGCTTCTTTCAATCACCCTTTGAAGAAAAATAATGGATCGCTTGCATTTTTCTCGAGGCAAATAGATCTAATCTGAGCACGCCACTGAAAGCTGTTAACTTTAAGACACTTTTATTTATGGATTGTAGTTATCCTGATGAATCATCAGCCTTCATAGCCACTCCATCCATAAATCTGTTTTCACCTGATGTACACAGTCTATGAAGATGGTAGATTAGTTTTCGCCCATCTAAAAGGCTGTCACTTCTTTGGATAAAGAGAAAATGGGACAGCTGGTGCCACTAAACTTTGCACTATTGTGCTGTCAGACAGTAGTCCTGTGTATGATGCTCAGTTGTGGATTTTGCCTGATTTTTTTTTCATCTGAAACTTTATGATGAATCAGGCCTCCCTTGAGGCTTTTTTAAGATGAGTAAAGATAAAAGTGAGAGAGACAAACTGCTCTGTAGCTGCAACACTATGAAACATCCATCAGTGACAGGGGTATTATTCATTCACCTTCCAATCCCACTACACTACAGACTTGCAAGCCCAAAACAATCCAAAACCCACCATCTCAAAAAGCTCATTGAAATTAAGCATTGTATTTAGAGAGTAGAGTTGTATTTAGAGTAGTGTGTGTACTTAAGTATATTCAAAAACCAAAGATTGGAACTATCTTTATTTTAGCTATCATGTGTGTTCTATCACTTGTACTCTAATAGTTTAATGTCTCCTCCTGCTGACTGTTCATGGCTTAAGACTTTCTCTAGATTGAACACGCAAAAAACAACTTGAAATAAACATTGGATTGGTAACTGTGAAGGCAATTCAGCTTTAAACTGTCTGTACCATCACAATATTATGAGACAGCACAGAAATAAGACAAGGCATAGCAAGCTCTATGGGGATTTTTATAATTCCCCCAGAAGCACACTTCTCCCTTCTTCCTCTTGACTTCCAAAATACTTTTATCTCTAAACAAACCAATAATTAAATCATGTTTGTTCATCTGATCCTGAATACTATAACTGGGGAAAAAGTACTCCATGCTCAGAATACTTCTTAAACCAAAATCTGCTTGTATTGCTTTTGTTTTGTGCAAGTAGGAAGTGAGGCTTTGTGTCACTTTCTGCTGGTCTTTTTCATTAAGATGTCATTTTAAATTAGAAATCTACACTTCAGCTGAAGAGGTAGGCCTAAGAATCAGAAAGGTGCCTTTTTTTTTGGTCTGTATCCTGAAAAGCAAACAATGGCATCCCACAAATGTCTCCTACTATTCATTTCAATATTCTGATTCTTAAAACTGTTTGTACATCACTGCTGGTCACGGTTACAAAGCACTCAACTGCTCTCTCTCAGAGCCAATGAATGTGACGATAGCCCACAACAGCAGCTTCAATGCCATCTATGTGAAGGATGTTCCACATAAAAATAGTCTTTGAATATTAATACGTAGATAAGCCTCACATTGCTACACATCATTCAAAAACAAACAAAATGAGAAGACACCCCCACAATTATATACACTGTTCTGCCAAGAGCAGAAAAGTGTTCATCTACAGCTGTGTTTTACAAGATCTAGTGACATATCAAACATAGCTGCATTAAAGATATTGGTGTTTTAGTAAGCCAACAATTTTTTGCACTGTTTCTGATGTCCTTAAAAGATTCTACGCTATTTAGGCAAACCAGAACCAACCAAAACAATTAAAAAACACTGCAGTGCTCTATTTCTGAAATGGCAGCACTGCACCCATCAAAATTCTCTGAAGACTCACATTGTACTTGACCTGGCTTAATAAATACGCTGTACCAGAAACTGTATCTGTGATGCTTGCCCCTGTGCATATACAAAAAAGGAAAAAGCAGGTCCTGTCTTCAGATCAAAATACCTCGTTCATAACATACCTCCAATCTGAATTGATTTCTAGAAACCGAGAAACTCCTGTTTGTGCTGCAGCCACATCAATATGAACAGAGACGTCTACATAAACAAAGAAAACAAAATACAATTTCAAAATTCTTCCAAAACCACTCTGATTAATAAATTAACAAAATAGTAACAGAAAAGATGCATGTAAATAGTGTGAAGAAGTAATATCCAATACATGTGAAGATACACTAGCAGAAAAAAATTGCAATGGAAATTAGGTGAACATATCTCAAGCCAGCTTTACATACCTGCTGTTGAAGGTACCAACTCATGCAACTTTTGAATTGCCACTCCTCCAGGATAATTGAAATGTGAAACATATAAAGATGTCCCTGAATAAGCAGCATTAACTAGAAGATGCATTATAACAAAGAGAGATCCAAGTTTATACAGCCAGGATTTCCGGTAGTTATTCAGACTGTTGAGGGGGGAAAAAAAAAGAGTAAGAAGAAACTGTTATTTTTCTTTCATACCGGTCACTGACTATTGTGACAGAACTTTTATGAAAACTCCACTGCTAGATAATAAAGATTAATGCAAACTTTATTACAATCATGTGTATGCAATGCATTTATTATCCATTTCTGAAAGACTAGCTTCTAGTGGCATTTAAATTAGAATATTCTCATTAATAAAGCTAATAAAAGCTCATCAATAAAGTTAAATATTTAAAACCTTTAGATATGAATGTATTCTCTTTCAAAGAAGTTCAGAGTTTAACTTCAATTTGTTTACTCAATATACCCAAGTTTAACTATTTAATACAAACTCCATGTTTCATGAGCCCCACCTGTATATTAAACTATCTCCTAAGGTAAGTTACATTAACAACACAGTAGTACACTGGAATGTGTCTTTTTCTCCGGTGGATAAAATAAACTGAATTGTAACAGCATAACAGTAAAATCAGGGCTCTATTCTCGGCTTTGCCCCAGACTTGCCAAATGGTCCTGCCAAATCATTCAACTTTTCTTTGTCTCCATTTCCCGCATTAGTCGAATGGTTACAATGATCCAGATCTCCTTTCTAAAGCATATGAAGATCTCAAGATGATCCAGATTCCAAGATGGAAAGAAGTACATAAAAATAATAGTTTTGCTTTTCTTTTGCATTTTCAGAGAAAAAGATATAAACAGAATTTTGAACTTACATTCGTGAGCACATTTTAGCAGCCACTATGTTGAAGACAGGGAAAGTATATATGATAAAACGCAGCTCTTTGTGTGGGAGAAATGAATACAAGAAAATAAAGCCCAGTGCTGGCAAAAGTAATATCCGAGTTCTCTTTTCTGCTACACCTAAAGGTACAAATATAATGCTGCATCCCAAAGCACGAGGCAGGGCTGAATAGAAATACCACAAGAAGGGGGAGGTCTTCAAGGTGAAAAGGAGAGTTAAGGATGCTTTCACTGCTGACAAGTAAAGTAACTATTCTTTACAGTAGTACACGCAAATTTTGCAAATATGCAGTATACTTTTTGTATATCACATTCTTCCAGGCATTTGGTTTTCTGCCCCACCCTTTGAGAAATAAAAGCAGTTGCCTAGTTACATTCACATCATCAAACAGAGGCACATCAAGTGGTGCTAATGATGGGCAACATGAAAAACCAAGGGGAAGAAATCTGGCGTTACATCGGTAGAACACAAAGAAGTAAGAAGGAACAGTCAGCAGAGGAAAGTTAAAATTTATGTAAAGATCTAAGAAACAGACATTGTCTCATAAGCTTCAAATAATGAAATACTACATGAAAAGTAGAATTTAACACCATAACTGAGTCTCAGGAATAGGTTACATCAAGCTTTGGCTGGTAGTGTTCAATAGATCTTTTTTCCTGGACGTTTCAAAGGATACTCCCCAGTTGGAACTTTTGTTCAAAATTGTGTTATACCAGAGCACTTTCCCCTCAGGCCACACAAGTTGCCTCCAGAACAGAGAATCCACAGCAACTGTTAGCCCTAAAAGAAAGAATTAAAGAAATACAAATCTGTGTGAATTAAAAACTAGGGAAAAGCAAACTAGCACATCCAAATTGCACATTTACTGATGAGATCAACATAAACTGGAACATGCGTTGTAAGCCTCACCCAAAGCCACACAGGTTGAATCTGTCTGTCTTGCAGTGGAAATGCAGGGAGGGAGGCACTTCTTAATAGAAGTCTTAGTAGAAGCACATTAGATAGGAATCTGATTGGGATTCACCCTACTCCAACCCCAGGTGTGAAAAGTAGTGGTTTAATTAAAGTTTGTTTTAAAAGAATATTAGACCATTAAATTTAATGAATGGTAAGAAACCCAGGTTAACTTCAAATGGTACTGAATGGATTTTCATTGTAAAGCTGGTAAGTTAAGAAAAACAATTTCCAGAGGTTTGCTACTATTTATTAGGTGGGAGGGAAGAAGGAGGATAAGGGATGAAAAGCAAAAAGACAGAAGAGCAGCAAATCCATCAGCCCCATCTCCTCCACTCAGCTCTGTGAAAACTGCTCTGGTATTTAAGAAGTTTTCCCAGAGAGGGAATGGGAGACCAGTAACTAATTCCTGTTGGACCTCCAAACTCTTATGCTGTGAGGTGCCTCCAAATGCACATAGCATGATCTTTTATTGTTTCTACTGTCCACACTGTGGAAGGGACAGCACGCTACCAGAGGTCAACACCAGGCATCTGACAACAGCTTTTTTAATTCGGTAAGCTGGCAGAGAAGCTTAGAGTATTCATATGAATATGCATGAGCCTTCCATGGATGGGTAGAGACAAGGAGATTTTTCAACCTCTCTAGCATGGATAATCACTTAAGCTATTAAAATTAACGTAATAAAGAAACAAAACTGAACTGTGACTCTCCCCACAACCCTCTTGCTAGTATCCCTGTCTGTCACACTGTTGTATTTTATCCTGGGATTCAGCTTATCGTCATGGCAATAGATACTACAGCTGATTATGCACACGTAGCTACAGCGAGGTACTAATTATACTAAAGTCAACTTGCACGTCTAAGCCTTTTTAAAACCAGGACATTATACCGTAAGCATCTAAAGGCAGGGGTCACAGTATCTTTCTACTGCTCTGTGCACACCTATTTCCTCACACAGAAATTTTCAAATAAATACATACCCTTGTCATATTACTAGCAAATGGAATCAGGCAAAAAAAAAAAAAAAAAGCAAGCCCTAAGGGCCAGATCACCAGAGAAGTCAGTCAAATCTCTAGACTTCTGTTGAATTTACTATGTGGCATTTGTTTTTTCCAAGCAAACACTTACCCAACCAAAAAATTCCAGCAGGCACAGCATGGGAAAGCACCTTGAAAATGGAGACTCTTTTAGTTAATAACGTCACCAGGAGCATGAGGCCTAAGAATATGCAGAGCTCTGATCTGAAGACTATAATTGCCAAAGCTGAGAACCAAATGAATGGCCTTTGCTTTTGCTGTATCCAAAACGTCAATGCCAGGAGCACTGCAAAAATAAATAAAGCACACCGTCTGACACACTGAACTATTCGTTTTCTAATGGGCAACACTTTTCTCAATGCTAGCATCTTGTTCCTCTAACTTCCCACCAATCCTCCTTTGGTCTTCCTACCATTTCTAGTCCAGAAATTCTTCCTCTGTTAGAGAAACGTAATTTGAAAAAACACACAAAACTTTCTACTGTTGATGCTTAAGTAATTAGGAAAAGTATAACCACAGAAGGAACACATGGGAACCCTTCCTAGACAGTGTATTTAATAGCTTTTGGAAAAACAAAAAAACCCCCAAACCTTAAGGGAGTACTAAAAGCCTTTCAAACTAAGATTCATAATTATTATTGCTCAGTATCAGCTGAAGAGTTAGTTTATTCTCTTGGCTGAGTATATCCTGTATTCATGAAAACAACACCCCATTTCAAATATGAAAGAGACTACAGACTATCACTCAGGGAGAAGGAACTATAAATCCATTTGCATGGTTAGCTGGAGACACACCATATCTCTACAGATGAAGTTGCCTCTACTTTTTCACAGTTTAAATCACATGATAACACTGACTAACATAGTAAAGTGGTCATGATCCTAAGGAAAACGTGTGAAATATTAATAGTACAAAACCATGAAGCAACTCGTATTTTTTAATACCTGCAGAAGTTATCTGGGAAGTTTATTACTACACAGTGTTTATTTGACAATTCAACTGCTTTTTGTTTTGTTTTTCAGTTCTGATCTACACATGTTCTTACACCAACCTCATGATTTTATTAGTTGAACAACTTGCACTGAAGCATTAAATGACTCAGCTAATATCTGTCACGTGGTTAATCTTCCCTCTCATCATCTCTGGGGAGAAACTGTATGTGTAGAGTAAGGTTTTGACTTTGATTTTTTTTTTGCCTTTACTTTTAGTGTACAAACTGCTACATTTGTACATACAGCAGTTCCAGAAGAGGAAGGTGGAGAAGTTGCGGTGGGAGTTTGTTCCACAGTCTCATGAGAAAGATGTTTCCTGTGTAGACTAAGTTCACAGATTTTTTTTGAACTGCGGGTGTACCTACTGCCTTTTCAATAGCTCTATGTTTTATGCATCAGATACATACACTCAAACTTCTAGTTAATCAAAGCCATCTGTCAAACTCCACATATGCTAGGATTCAATAAAACTTCATTCAACACCCATTGTAAGCATATGCAGTAAAAAAAAAAAAGAAAGAAATCACAACTGCTTAAGTTTTCTAGCCTTGTTATCACACAATTTAATCAAGCACATATATTAATTTGGTCTGACCACACATTTTCTGTGCTTTAACTATTGATACATTCGAGAAAAATTTTGATATTTTAAAATTATTCCTACACAAATACTTACCAAAAGGAAGTGCAAACACATTAGGGAGGGTTCGTGTACAGTAAAACATCAAATGAAACTGAGTAACAGTGATGAGACAGAATATTGTTGATGTAGTTGCTCCAAACTGCTTTCTAACTTCTTTCTGCAATTTCCATAACGTGTAAATCACACTGAGCCCCAAGCTTCCTCGGACTATTAGAAGAATAAAAATGCGAAATAAGAGTAATATCAGACAGATCACTGACGAACAACCATGTTACATAACGTAATGGGAAGAAGTTATGAAAAATAATACTGAAGATGTCACAATATAACCCACTTCAAAGAAAAAAAAAAACCCAAAACTTCCCCATTAGTTTATCTATTTTAATCCACCTTTAACTTGTCCGATACTTTTGCACAAAGGTCAGTGCTTCTATGCCCAAGTTAAACAATATTTTCTGAAGCATACACAGAAGCACACATAGGAGCATATTCTCTGAAGACACTTGCTTTTTCTACACTGCCTGACATTTGTTAGCACAGACTTTCTCTGTGCTGTTAGTTACACCAAAGAGGGGGTGGAATTGCCACGCTGGCTCTAAGTACCTACAGTTTGCAAAATCCCTCATTAAGGTAAAGAGTATCCCATTTTACCACTGATCCAAACACTGAATGTTACAACAATGTCACCCATTAGTCCACTAGCAAAAACATCTCTGTTCTGACGATTTAAAGTTCTCATACCTATCAGTTGGGAGTAAAACTTGGACATTCTTAGCACAGAAAGTACATATATAGCTGGGCTGGAAAGAGCAGCAACAAAAATTGGTCCAAGGAACGTTCTTGGGACAACTCCAGGAAATTCGTGATGGTCATACTGCAAAAAGAGAAATCTAAGTAAGATAGGCAAATCAGAAACAAAGGAAAACTGGGATAAATCATATTCACATTGCATTTATCCTACTCATATAGCAGGGAATTGCAATCTTTAACAGTGTCCGAGAAAGAACACCTTCTTTCCAATTTACCTTATCCAAGTCCAGTTGGTAGTACACCACATCATGGATAGCTTGTAGGTTAAAGCTTTCCTCCACTTTTGTAAAAGGACAGACAGTTAAATGAACAAAGGCCACAACAATAATCAGCAGCAGCAACGGGAATGACCGCCCACTCGAGCTCCTCTTCTGAGCCATACTGGGTTTGGAATTCACATATATTCTATTGTTATTAAAAAGAAAATTAAAAGAAAATACATTAATAACATGGTACGAAGTGTACAAACAGAAAAAGAGAGATTGATAATGCACGGAAAACATGCTACAGTACTGTAAAAGTTTAAACAAAGACTAATAAATTAAATAATCCATCCAATTTTTTTTTTTTTTTTTTAATACATTCAATGAATTGAGTAAATAGCCAAAAACATATTCAGGCAGCATTTCAGGATTTATGCCACCCTCTGTAAATGTGAAGGTTTTAGTTTTCACCTAAACACACTCAAGACAACATAGACCCTACTTAAGAAAATATTTCCCTTTGCATCCCACACTGCCACCACTGCGGAGAGTGCCACCTCAATTATGTCTGCGTTTTGTGGGAGAGACAGCTTTGTCATTTACTCTCACTTTAATGTGTCACACTGGATTCACACATGATCTTTAGAACATACTCTCTCGTTTGTCTAGGACTCCGAAACTAGTGGGAGAGGAACCACGAGGATGAGAAATTGCTCGGAACAGAGTACTTTGACCTTTTGAGTTTGCCAGCTGGCCAGCGGCAAGTGAAGGACGAATCCCCTTCGGCACCCACACCACGTGTCATTATGGCGTGAGATGGTCTGAACCCCGTCCTTCGCACTCCCACCCAGAAATGAAGGCCATCTCTCCCTAGCACTTAGTTTCACAAGACCATGCTGAGCCATTCTTATGGTAGTACTTATGATGTATTTTATCATGATGATAAAATCACGTGTCCAGGCGATGCCAGAGCAAATAAAGCAAAGGTATGGTCATGGGTAAACAGCTCATCTTTTCTAGTTTCAGATTATAAACCAGTTAAAAAAAAAAAGTTATTTTCCATGAGCATTTCCAGCAAAAACATGGTAATCTATTTCATGTTCTTTTAATTTAAGCTTCCCACTTTTTTGTAAGTTTACGATTTAATAAAAGACAAGATATTTTGGTTATTGTTGTTCTTGTTCTGGTCTCACAGAAACAAAACTTTAAAAATAGCACCTTTAAGGTACAACTGGGGTTTTGGTTAGAGATGTCTTCTCCCGTGCTTTGGTCTAAATATCTCCATCAAACAGATGTAAGATAGTTGACAGACTTGCTAGGATCACTTAGCAACTGCCTCCTAGAGTTACCTTTTCCTGAATTTACGTTTGTCCTGCTCATTAGTAAAAATAAATAAAGAGTAACCTAATGTTCCTTATCTTCACAGCTAACACCAATAAATCGCAAAACGTGTGTACTCCTGTAAACTGCATGTATCTGCATATTATTTTATATATCTCACTGATTGCATCTCTTTTTCTCCTGATTGCTGCTGTAACAGCAGTTCTAACCCTGGGCTCACAGACAGAGAGTTCTGTTGCAGGTCCTTACGATTTTTGGCTTGTTTTGCAACATTAAGAGCCTAAATAAACACAATATCCCAGGAAGTGTGAAGAAGTCTTTTTAACCTGTTGCTAGTATTACTTCTCTACAAGGATGGATAAAAATGGGTTATGCTATGACAGAATCCTTTTTCCACAGCAGTAGTAAAAGAGGTATGGGACTGCCATCAGGAGCACTTCAAGAAGTGTTTGGCAGGAATTAAGCCTCCGCACAGGGCAATTCATCTTGTACAAATTCTTGTCTCTAGAAAGCTCTCTTGCTGAATTCTTCCAATAGAGGCATCTCACATTTCTGTCCAAACTTACCCGAGAGAAAAATGGACACTGAAGGGTCAATCCACCGCTGCATATAGCAACACAGGCATTTGAGTAGCTTGTGTGTCATGTGAAGCAGAAGTGATACACCAGTAAGACAGGTACTCCTCACTCCCAATTCACAGCTTCTTAACATTTCAGGTATTTTAGGACACAATGAATCCTTGTAAAAGGACCCAAGTGCCAAGAAGCTCTATTTTTTCCTTCTTAACTATGTCAGTTGTGTAACAAAAAGATGTTACCTTCACCTATAAATATTGTATTCATTATACTGACCACGTTACAATATAGACTGCTCCTGATATCTTTAGCGGATCACCACGTGAATAATCAGTCCCCAACTTCCTAAATCATCAGAATGACAGTGAAGCTACATATCCCACACACAGTTTATCACAAGGCTTTTTTTAATCTTGTTGACTCCAACCTTTTTGTATGCCTGAAGAAAGTAAGCTTGCCAGCATACTCATACATTTTGAAGATAATTATATGTATTATACGTTCTGAGATTCCCTGAAGGGAAACACACTAGAAGATAAAAAACCAAAGCATGAAGACAACACCTAGGTTTCTGAGATAAAGCCTAATAAATTTAGTTGTCTTGTCAAGACTCAAGATAACTTGATCTGTTGAAAATTGATGCTGACAAACCTCAAAATTCAAGTGGAATTTATCAAGACAGGTAGACACTGAATTTGACGTTTAAAATAAATTTGCTATATAAAGCCAAAATACGTGCAATTACAGCTTTTATTTTTAAATGCCAAAAACACAGAAACAAATTTTCACTTAACAAAAATGTTTTAATAATGAAGGTTAGAGCAATATTGTAAGTGAATACAAATAGTTTTATCCACCATTAACATTCTAACAACTTTAGAAGAATCTTCCTCAGACCTGTACAACACAGCCACATTGACCCCCCCTCAGATGTATACGTCAAGACTGAATCATAGAAGAGCAGAGATTTCCAACACAAAGAATTCACTCCTTCCTGGGATTAAACTGGGTGAAAATAATTGTTTTCTTACATTAAAAAAAGCCTGAAGCACTTTCATCAAAAATGGTTTATTCTTTTTCTATACTTTTCCTGTGGAAGTGTCCTTAGTTCCAATAATGGACTTTTTACTCTTCCCATGAAAAATCTACGATATTTAGCTCACTTATGCTTTTCAGACACTCTTCAGTATAAATATGTCGGCATATTTATACGTTTGGCAACCTGAGTTTGGCAGTCAAACTGCATGTAGAACCTGTCTACAGAGGCTGCATTTCACTCCCTCACATGCTCCGTATGGAGGCATCTATGCAGAACCACCAAGAGCATCCCACCATAAGGTCCTCCCTCTTTGACTTGATCTAGCTTTGGTAAAACTTATGTTGTATTATCTTCAATTTTCATGTTTTTTTACTATGCTTTAATAGCTCTTCCAACTTTGCGCTAAAGCTAACTTCTGAAGTCAGATTTAAACCTTGCAGTGGCTGGAATTGCTTTTTCTTCTTTTCTAAGGAAGAACACGACAGTTGCTATGCTCATATACATTTCCTCATGAGTTTGGGGACTGGCGAAAAAAAAAAAAAAAAAAAAAAGACAAAGCAGAAAAGGGAAAGTTGAGGCAGGAAATCAAGTCTGGGACAGCACCAGATATGAAGGTACGACGAAGCTGTGCAGAAAATGTCACTCTTCGGACTGGGGAAGAAACACACAGAACGCTCTCGACTAAAAAACACAACCCCAAAACAGCCCACCACCCCCCCAGCTGGCCTGCTAGTCACCCCGTCACCCGACCGCCTCGTCACCCCACAGCGCGGGTC
>NW_009219218.1:0-11829 GCF_000690835.1 Fulmarus glacialis
CCTGCCCTGGCGTAGGGGCTATCGGCGCCTCCCGCAGCCGTACGTTTGTTTCCAGAAGAGATAAGGCGCGCCTCTAAATAGGTCAGGGTCTTCAGCAGTGCCTGAGATTTGCGTAACAATTTTTCTTGCCTCGGAAAGGTTCGGGGCTTCGTTCCTGGGCTTCCAGGCTAGACGGAGCTCTGTTTTCCTTGCATACTGAGTGACTTTTAGAAGTAGTTGCATGAGCATAGCTCGGCTTTCTTGTTTTATAAATCACGACGACTTTGGGAAAGGTAAATTTCTTCAGCAAAGGAGGCATTAACCTACATGAAGAAGTCATCCTTGATGAGCTAATTACCCGTGTTAAGTGTAAGTGCTTGGCTTCACAAGCTTCTTCATCACGAGCCCGTGGACGGTGGTGGTATGCTTAAAATGTTAAAATTTAACTCTTGGTGACACTACGTTTCAAAGCGTGTAAAGGAGAGGTAGGTGCAAGGTTGTTTTTTCTGCGGGTAGAGAGAAGAAATTTCCTTGTTTTGGAGCAATTGTCATGCATGTGTGAATGCTCATGTTTGTTTTCTGTTGACTTTTGACTCCTAAACAAACTAGGGAATTCTCTTCATGGGTTTTAAATCTTCTGGACGCTAGTTCTTTATTGTTAAGCTTGAATGGAAAAGTCTGTAAACGGAAAAGTTATAAAAGCATGGCACTCAAAAGCTTAAATAAATCTTCAAAGTGAACATCTAACTGCAGCTAACTACTGCTTATAGGAGGAGGGAGATAGTTTTATTTCCCATCCTCTTTGCTGCTACTTCAGTGATGTATTTCGCAAAGTATAAAAACGAGGTGCAAAACAACTCCTCTATTACTGTCAAGAACCTGTAAGTTTTCTTATCTAAATGAAATGTAATATGAAGCATTAGTGTAAAAACCTTAAGTTGATGAGGACGCGTCTGTGTGATTGCGGTAGGTGTAGATAAAGCATTGCTACTGCCAGTCCAGAGTGAGAGGTAATGGTAGGACACTGGTGAGACGCCCAGGCTGGTGAATGCAGGGAGGATGTGCTCTTTGCAGCTTCTGCCTCTCACAGCAGCATCGTGCTCACCAGTGGATGCAGCCGCCCCCGCCCTGTTACTTCAGTTCTGAAAAGGAGAAAAAGTTCTCTCTTTGCACAGTCCAGAGCTGACACTGGACAGGTTTGAATGGGTTATGCTGCTTCTCCTTTTCCAGATAAATTATCTTACTACTCCTTCCAACTCACCAGGTCAGTAGGCTGCTTAAGGGGCAGGACGAGGGACGTGGTTTTTCTTCTTTCTTCTGTTTGGTTGCTAAGGTGTTCCTTCATGGCCGCAAACTTTTTTCTGCTGTTCATCTCCCCAGATGGGTTTTCTATACCTCACGCTTTTTCCAGTGAGCAGGGATTGATGTGATTGTGTGAACCCTGAAGGCAGAAGAGAAGCTGGAACTTGTGAAATTGGTCACGTTACTAACTTCTTTTTTGTTGTTTGATTAAATAATCCATAAGGTAGTAAGAAATTAGAAAGGAAACAATCCTTTTATATGGTATCTTCACTAAGTTACCAAGTTCCTGTGTTTTTCCTTGATGAATAATATAATGGATGCTTGGTTAAACTTAAAAGTATTAAAAAAACCTACCTGGTATCAAAAGATTTTGCCGTCTTGCCTCTTTCCGCACTAGTGGGAGCTGTCCATCACCCCTGTGCTCCATCTGCACTGTGCACTCTCTCACCAGGGATGAATGTACTCACACCAGCATGAATCTCTCTTAACCAACTGTTCTCAACTGTCTGCATCTTTTTTTTCCACTTTTGGACTTCTTCAGCTAAGTTTTAATTGAGAGGATGTCTTCCTACTTGAGTACAGTTGCTCAGGGATAAGGCGGTATAAAAGCAGGAACAAGCTTTGTAGAAGATAATCTTTTGGGGAGTGTAGGCTTGTTAGTTAATTAGCTCTGCAAGTCTTTGGATTTCAAACAGCAATGAGGATTGCTGCATAAAACGTAACAGACGCTTAACCATCATTGCAGTCTTTGCTCTTCAGGTTATCACAGGGGACTGTGGTTTGAGAATATTTGCTCTAAGAGTTTGAGGAATTTATGAAATGAGGCATTAGTGTTATTTTAAAAATGAACATATGGTACAACTGTGGTAGTCTCAAATCCTGAAACATTCATCAGGCTGTGTTGGGACGTAACGGAGTATGGAACTGGAGTGCAAGGTTCTCTCTAGTGTATTGAAATACGCTGCAAAGTTTGGGTCATCTGTAGCTAATGGGGAGAAAAGATGACTTTGTAGTCTGAGTAGCTTGGTTTCTGAAATTCTGCTATCACTTCGTTATATGCTTTAAAACCATTGAAATTCCTTGAATGTCAACTTGTAGCAGATAAATGTTTTAGTCCTGTAGCTTTTGCATTTCATTCCAAAAATCATAGTGCTTAATATATGTCACCCATCAAGATACAAGCGTAAGTATCTTATCAGATGTGATCCTGTATTGCCTCTGATGCTGCGAAGGTAGAGGCAGATGTTAAATGCCATAATATCCCAGTTAACAGAAGGGAAATTTACCCAAATCCATAGACTGCGCTTGCATCTCTTATCCTCAAGCTGATGAATGCACAGAGAGTTGAAGGAATTACAGGAACTTCACTCTCCTGTGTGACCATAATATCCCTCTAGCTGCATAGGTTGGTAGATTTTCACGAGATGCTGTGCTTGGCTAACTTTACAGATGCCGTTCAAGTGTTGGTTGAAGAGCTATTTTCTATTGCTATTTTGCCCACAAGTGCAAAATGTACAGGTTCTTTTCAAAGGTAAAATTCTGTTTTCACTGCAGCTTCACAGAGCATGTATAATTGTACTATAGGAATTTTATGGGTTTCATTACTTAACAAATGACAATGTTTTTAAAATAAAACATCTAAAACATTTTGAAAATTTGTGTCCTAAGGATTTCTAAAAATGTTTTTCATAAAATTAATCTGTTTTCTGATTTTACGTAATCCACAGAGCAAACTGGGGAATTACGACAAAAATCGTATCTGCACAGTGCAGTCATCTGATGTCACTCTACTTTGTTGGAGAAAGTGCTGCAAAAGAGTAGCTAGTATTCTAATATAATTACATTCAGTGGAAGCATATGTTATTAAGTAAGCATTGCTTAATTTATGGCATCAATAGTATGTTGGTAAAAACAACAAAATATTTGGTAATTTGTTTTGGTATAATGTGGCTTTTAACAACAGGAGGTCAGGGTCTTACTCTGTTTGCCAAAAATAAAGTTTTTTTTTCTTATGCCCTGCAATACATCACATTTCATGAAGTTGAGCTAATATTTCCAAGAGTGATGAATCATGCCCATTAACTTATGCAATTTTATTGTGTTTCCTTTCTAGATGAGTGTTCTCATCAGATCGTCTGCAATAATTCTTTTGAATCTCTCAAATGTAAAGCATAGAATCTTAACATGTATGTTGTACATTCTGCACGCAACTGTGATTTTTCTCATGTATAAGCTAAAGCTGACATTGCTTTCTATAAACATATTAATTAACATGTGAAAAATTCATTAGAGAACCTGAGCTGCCAAGGCTTGTAAAAATAGAAGCCTTGTAAACCAATCTAACTATATCAGTGCAGTTCCAGTCCTTCTCTTATCAATATTGGTACCTTACCAATTTGCTGCTGTTGAACTGCCAGATGGATCTTGTCATGACAGGTGGTGCTAATACACATCTAGGCATGTTAAACTGTGCTGTTTACATTATTGACATTTATTTGGATACGAGCAAGTTTGGCTGTTCTGAAAATATTGCTAATACTTCATTCCTCCATGAAATTATCTAATAATGCTTTTTTTATTGACAACAACTTTTTTTGGTGTTAAACATTTATAATAAGGAATTTAAGGTGGGGTTTAGCTAAACATGAGTACAAGTAGAAAATTTAGACACCTAAAGTCATTTTCACCTCATGTTATATACCTAAATTCTTTTCAATTACATAGTCGTCTTTGTTTAAGTCTTTCATAGGTTTTAAAATGTTGTGAGTCTGCATTGAACACAGACAGCATAAATAGGCTTCAGTTTTACACATAGTTGAAATGCACTTTCTTTCATCGCTCTTGGAAATATTAGCTCAACTTCGTGAAATGTGATGTATTGCAGGGCATAAGAAAATTATGCAGGATCTGCATAATTACTCATCTTGGTTCACAATTTTCTAGGCCTTTTCCTGGTGATTTTGCTGCATGACAGGATGATGTGTTGTGGTATTGGTAAAATGCTATGATTCTGGAATATACTGAACAGCGTTTCATTACTCTTGGCTTTCTATTGGTGAACTGTTTGGTGCAGACTTGCCAGTGCTGAAAGAATGGAGGACTTGGGGCATGCCTGCAACTAAGTCATTCACTCTGCATGTGAAGTAGGGTAATCTTGTCTTCTACAGCTCACTGAATCATACTGAGAGATGTCTGACAAAGTCTCCTCTTGCAAACAAACCACAAAGCTCAAAGCCAGTCCTCTCTGTGATAATATGATGATGTTCACCCCATTACTTGTATCGTGTGGCAGGGAAGGCGATCCTTATAAGACTAAGGTGTTGTGTATAAAGGAAGACTATGTAACTGCTTACTGCAGACACTGAAGAACAATTCTGTGCCTGACTGAAATGATAGGGTTAAGGTCAGGGAGCAAAGTAAAATTAACTGAGGTGAAGCTTAAGTTATATTGTGACACTAAAACATACTTTTTTTTTTTTTTAGTGTGCCATGGTATTTTTATGGTTTGTGAGGCTTTTGGTGCAACATGGCAGCCAAAATGCTGCCATTCTACAACCAGTGTCTTCTCGTGGCGAGTGGTTTATAATCGATTTACTTAATGGTGGCTGGTGTAGTGCTGATTTCCAGCAGAGGATGCCACGTACTGAATCTTTAACACTGCTGAGCATTACCAAACTTGTAAGATCTAATGAGTTTATAGCATAAGTGGTTATGGCTGTAGGCCACGTTATTCTGTCTGTATATACTTGTGCAGGTACCAGAAAGTTAAACATATGGTAGGAGATTTTGTTTAACAGCTCATGCTATTGAGCTTTAATTTGACACTTCTCAGTACATCCCATTTAAATACAGTAGACTATCAGGTCTCCTTAGTCCTATTACAATTTGATACAATTTCAAAGATTAATTAGTTTAAGGACCAGTGATGTGACAGGCAGCATTAGTATAGTATGTTTCAAAATGGAAGGAGAAGGGGGAAAAAAAAGTATAATGTGATTTTTATGTAATTTGGTTTACACTTTACAGTGTTTATTTGTCTCTATCACAATTTTGAGCTTTACAAATGAGCTTCTTTTCCTAAGCCAGGAAAAAAAAAAAAATTTAGCATAGAGACTCATTATCAAGTCGTATCCCAGAGAAGATGAGTTTGGGTAAGATATTAAGTAAACGCTCTCAAATTGTTATTCTGCCCTGTGCAGCAAGACTTCCAAAGAAGGTATAGGAACCTTCTAATGGGATTTTGTAATGGAAATGCTAATACAAGCTAGCAGAGGAGTACCTAGTCTGAATCCTTGCATGACTGCATATGACAAAAAAAAATTGCATAATCTTTCTTCCTTTGGCCACCTGCTAATAATTGGATGGCGAATCTTTGACTTGGAATTGCAAATATGAAATGCCTAGATGCACTTCATCTTTCTTTTAAAATGAGATTATTTAATACATGTTACTAATTAACAAAAGCCCTTATATATCAGTGTCAAAGCTTTATGGAAAAAGATTCTGCCGTTGTCTGTTTCTGCAGTCTGTTATCTGCAATGCAGGTGCAGTCTATGCCAGAAAGCTGCATATTTGATAGATTGTGGGGCCTGTGCATGGTCAATACCATGTTTGATGCTTAACTTGGTCCCTTGTTAATCAGAGAAACAAGAATACCTGTATTATAGACATCAAACAGCATTAAGACAACTTAAAAGTTGCAAATTTAACTATTTGAAAATTAGGAAATGCCAGAAAGTGTTGTCTATACAACCTTAACTAAGCCTGTTAGTGTGTATAACCACGACTCATTTTTGTTTTTTCTGTGGGACTCTCACCAGGCTTTGTGCACAGGATAGGTAATGCCTGTTTACTGACAAATGACTTTTCCTGGATCTCTTGGTGCATGGCTTGTCACTCGAACATTATTCTGAAAATGTGGGCTTTTCACTGGTGCTCAGCCTATAGCAGCTGTGTGCTTCACAAACAGGGGAAAAAAAAAAATTTTTTTTGCAACATTTCCGTGACATAAATGAATGGCCTTCTCCTGACGTAGAAAGGGAGCTTCAGCACAGAGGGGGGTCTTCGGTAATGTTAGATACGCAGTTTGACAGTCGTGGGGACTGGTATGTCAACACTTGGAATGATGTAGTGCGTGTACACAGCAGAGCTTCTGTTGCCTTGAATTGCAGCATGAGCATTCAGCAGTTCTATAAACTAGAGCTCGCACTTATCAAGTTAGGCTCCCAGTCAAGGTGTGCACAATTAGTGATTGTGGAAGGATCGATTTAAGCAATGTGCCTAGCGTTACTAGGAGCTCTGTGGTAGAGCCCAGGCTACAGATAGATTCTGCACTGCAGCATTCATATGCCAGAATCTTTTTCTCTTGCAGTCTCCTGCTTTTCTTCCACCTTCTACAGCAAATGAGGTAGGTTTTTTTCAGGAAGTAGCTGTTCTTATGACTTCTGTTGATTGCCTTGATTCATCTCTAGTCTGTGAGGAAAGGGAAAACATGATCTTGTAATTTAAAGAGCCTATTAGCTATACAATCTGTAAATTCTGTCCTAAGGCATCATGGTAAATCTTGAATTGTTCATCAGTGCTTTTCAAATGTTTAGATCCAGAGCACCTACCTTCTGGAGCTTATGGAATGATTGAAGAAATGAACTTCGTACTACTATGTGGAGGAGCATTAGAAGCTTGACGTGCTCTGTCTGAGTTTCACTGGTATTTGTTCAGATATTGTCAGATCCCAGTCTGGAGAACTTCAGCACATTCTTTTAGACAGGTGACATCAGAAGCAGCAGAACCTTATTTTAGACAGTTTTGGGCAGCCAAAATGGAATTATGTCACTCCTAGTCCCACAGGTAATATGAAAAGTAGGAAGTACTCTAACATATGGGTAGGGATGTTTAGTACTATTGCCTTATTCTATATAGTATTCAACTGCTCAAAATTAATATAGGTTGTCTGCAAATGTATAAAATAAATTTTGAAGATGGATATCACTCTTCTCTTAGAAGTATCTGAGACTGCTGTAGCTTTACTGATCTAGGTTTGAATAAGACTAAATCCACTGTACTCGGGACCCCTTCTCTACTGCAGGCAGGTGACAGATGCTCTGGAGCAAGTGATATTCCTGAAAGGCTAGACGAGGGCTGCCTACACTGGCATTTTCTTTCTCTTTCAAACAGTTTTGAGAAAACATTTCAAGTCAAATTCTGCTGTCTTTCCTCAGCATGTGGGTTAGCCTCACCAACTCAAGAATGCTACAAAAATAGCTTAAGAAACTAGATAATGGATCTTTACAAACTTCAGTAAGCATCAAAGAAAGTTGCGTTGATGATCAGCAATGACAAATGTTGACAGAAATAATGTCAAAATTTGATTATATTGACAATACAACCAAATCATGAAGTTGACAACTATGTTGCAATGTCAAAGTTAACACATAGTTAACTAATACATAGTTAACACTCTGTAAATTTGATGAGTCTCAATTGTCCCCTTCATAATTACAATTTATCACGTAACTCAAATAGGATGGGGAGGAGAAAGTGAGAGGCAGACAAAACAAGAATACTGTAATGCTTGTTTTTAATTCTTTCAGTGAATTTGCATAGCCAATATTTCTGCATATAACTTGGTGGTGGTTTGTTGTTGCAGTTTAAAGGAGATGGAAAAACCTTTGCCCTTGAAGGAACCCCATGGATCTCTTGCCCTTGAAGGAAACCCATGGATCTCTTGCGTGTTACTTGTAGCTCTCAGAAGCTTTTCACCTTGCTTCCTTAACTGTAAATTAGAATATTGATCAAGTTTCTGTATAGTGGTTTTGTAAGAAAGGATTTGAATTTTCTTCTCCATCTGTAAAGTGGGTATCTAGATCTTGAGCAAGGATAGGAAAACTTCCTTCCTGTTCAGGGGAAAAGATTTATACTAATCTGATTTGGCAAATGTTTTTAAAGAAAAAAAAAAGGGCACATGCTGGTGTTAAACCCCAGATGACATGACACAGAAGGGCTGCAAGGAGCGTGTGGCTGACAGGAGTGTGTGGGCTTTGTAATCTCTACATGCAGCACTGCGGTTGCTTCCTGCCTCATGTGCTGAACGCAGTTGATCAGAGGGTTATTTTACCATGTGGTTGTGATAACTATGGGAACGGTCGTGGGGAGTGAAGAGTCAACAGCATGTTTCATGCTGAGCATGGGGGTCTTGGCAGATTTGCTTTTGTACACTACTACTGTGTAAATGTGTTTGTAATATCAACATGATGTTTTGTACGAGTGGCTCTTGTTTTTACAGAGCTGGAGATCACATTTTATGTGACACTGCATCAAAGTTTTGAATGTTTCTGATTATGTATTTTTGACTATATATATATATTTTTGAATCTGTTCCTGTCATTTATTGTTATGTTGCTACTGTCATGCTGCTTCTTCCATCTTATGAGAACCCTCAAATTCCTTTCATGTCAATGACTTGTTGCAAAAAAGATATATTTTAAAATTACTTGTAAGGTTGAAGTAGCTGGCGTTGGGCCACAAAAGTATTTTATGTTGTTTAAAAACATCAATTTCAGCTTGCGTTTCTGAATGGGCTAGTTCTCAAAAATGGCCATTAGTGGTTTTTTAAGCATTGTCAGAGTCTCTTTAGAATGCTTGTTACTAGGATTTGTGTTTTATATTTTTGCAAAAAGCCATAGGCAGAACTTAATTCACTTATCAGAGTATTGCCAAATGCTTCTTAGAGTTAGTAGGATAGTGTGAAGATGAAAAACTTCCTCAAGATTGCGTGGGTTCTTTCAGGTTTGAGGGTCGCGGGAGAGCGAGCTGTGGCTTCATGGGCTGACTGCAGGCAGCCCTGCTGGCCCCTGCCGCTTGTCCCCGCCGCTCCTGGTCATTCTCCACACCTGCCTCTTTGTTGTCCCCTCAGGCAGCTTAATGCCTTGGTCTTTGTAGTTGTATTTCAGTAGTTGTATTTCTTGGCTTTTCTAACTTCTTTCTTGCCTTGGCTTGGTAAGCTTAGTATTTGACCTAGTTGTGTATCTGATCCATGTCCCCCTTCCTGATTGCAGCCTAGCTCTACAAATTGCAAGAGTGGCCAGCGACTCGCTGGGGTACTTGGGATACCCAAGTAAAATGTGAATCTTCAGATGGATGCTGCCCCATTTTTAATAAAAATGTTTTTGAGCCCCTTTTCCAGTCAGTCAAGCCTGAAATAGAAATATTTTTTAAAAATTTCACATGCCTTTTTTTTTTGCCTTCAGTAGAATAAAAGAAGAATGCTCTTTATTTTTAAAGCTTAGTTGTCGAATCTGTGTATGCATTCAGAGTGGAAAAACATTTGTTCTTCCTTGTTTTAAGGTATTTGGTGGGAAACCAAAGTTACAAAAATGGAGTATAAGACTGTCATATAATCACTTGACTATTCCTTGCAGTTACATATTATTGAGACTGATGAATATATATATTTTTAAATGTATATAGTTAATAATTACTCTGCGATTAATTTTCTTGCATTTGATGAATTGCTTTAGTAGCTACAATTATTAGGTCACCAAAAAGAAGGTGAAGAAGGAATAAAATTAAAACATATATCCGTATCTCTGTAAAAATCCTTTAGAGAAAAAGCTCTTGGAGTTAGAGGATCATCCTCATGCTGTATTTTTATACGGCCTTGGTATAACGGGTTTTTCACCCACTAACGGATGCTCTAGGTGTCACAGTAATATTACGCATACTTAAAAGCCCTCTTGGGTTATGCTATATATATTTCAGTTAACATGTCTGCATCAGATTTACCTCTAACCCTTCAAAGAAGATCTTTTACCATGTAATTGCATTGACTGAGAAATCTGGTATTAGGAAATAGATTGTTTTTTCTCAAGTGAGCCATACTTTTTTGGCAAAGGAATCCTGTAAATAGCCTGAAGTGCTCACGCTTAACTTTAACTGCTAGATTTAGGTGCATTTGATTAATGCTTTGCCTTAGTGCATGTAGAGATTTCTTGGCTCATGAATTTCTGTCTTCAGAAGCATAGGAGTTTGCTCTAACTGGAAAAAAAAAGTTGACTAGGTTCAAAGACTGTATACAAGACTGCACTGCAACACACGTGTGCAAGGCAGAGTTAAGTCTGTTACTGAACAAGAAAAAAAGGTTGACTCAGGATTTCATGGGGCTTCCATGCTAGGAAATCAAATATCGATGTCTTTCAGATAGCAATGCCCACCTCTTAGAAGAAAATACCTATCTGCTTGAAATGTCTTTTAATATTTCACAATATTTTATACAAAATATGGCCAATTTTAGAGCTCTCTGACATGCAACAATGCAAAATTATATGCTTAGCTGACCCTTTAATTAGCTCTCATTCTGTCTCATGGATTTATTGCTCCGTGACTCCTATGTAAAAGTGATATATGACTTAATGAAGTGGAAAGCTAGAATGGGTTCACACCTCTAGTTGTTTAATGGTTTCCCCTAGCTAGGTGACTAGTGTGCTGGAGGAGAAGAAAGCAGTGGAGAAAAAAGCAGCCGTAAGCATCTTCTCATTTATTATGGCAAGGACGTAAAAGTCCATTTGCTGTGACTTATGGTTGTTTGCTTCCTTGTCACATATACAATTCATTGGAGCGAGTAGGGAATGTGGCTCTTCCATAAAGCATAAACATAGCAGGTAAGAATAGAAAGGCAGATGTAATCTTTCTTGCTCAAACTTAGTTTAATGCAGCTGTTTCGCATATTCGGAATCTAGCTCTAACTTTTTCTTGATACTAAAGAAATAGTATTCCAGTGTGATTTAATTCCAATATCGGGGTGGAAAACCCTTAGCAGGCCAACTGTTTTTGTTAGCTAAAGGGTTTGGGGGAGGGTTTTTTCAAATGGCTACTTTGACTACTTAAGTAACTTTTTTGAAGAAAGAGGTAATTGTTACTCTTACACCTGAAGTTTCTCTAGTTATGTTTCTGTTAGTTTCAGAATATTTGGCTTTACAACATCTTTGATACAATGGTTCTGATATTCTTAACTACAATATTGTAAACTCAAATTAGTTAATTCTGGATTCTTAATAGTTTGAGTGGTCTAAGTGTGTCTTCTGGAGTGGGTAGAGGAAAAAAAATCAGCGATATCACAGAAATGAACTGACTTCAGCCTTGTTTTCATCTCCAGAAATCATTTGGTTTCTATTTGGGGCACCTGCTTTCAGTAATCGCTGTGGGGAGCCACCTGAAATACAGGAGAGGAATGAGAAGTCCTTTTTGTTTTGCTGTGCAGCTGCATAGCTTAAGTTGAAGAATTATCACCTTCTGCCAAGAGTGCAGTAACATTACAGGTGTACCTGTTTCTAACATCTGTGTGGGACACAAACACACACATATTTAATTCTGAATCTGTTGTGATCTATAGGCATTTCCTACATATTCCAGGAAGTATCCATTCCTTATTTAGTCTGTAGTCCTATCTCTATGGAACCACGAAGGCTAGAGCCTTTGCTGGCTCGCATCTGAGAGTTGTGGTCTGTGCTAAGAGATCTGCAGGTCCATCCTTTTCCCCCCTCCTTCCCCCCC
>NW_009219218.1:11872-44069 GCF_000690835.1 Fulmarus glacialis
GAGAACTGTGTGGTACCTTTGCAGTTTATGTGATACAGAATACATGAACTACTGAGTTTGTAAGTGAAGACTGTTACCTGCTCCCATGATGGGAGATATGGCTTTTTACATATATTTTTGGGAGGGTTCACAGAGGATAATGTTTTTCCATTGCCAGTGCAATTCATTAATTAAGTATTTAAGGATTTGTAGAATTTACAAGTTCTTCCTTCAAATTTCTGATAACTTTCTCATATTCATAAATATTTGTTCAGTGTTTGTGGACTTTACAATCTCTTTTGGAACCAGCAGTCTTTGGGACAGCTGGTCCAGGAATTTTTAGGTATCTGGGAAAAAAATAGCAACACTCCCTGTCTTTCAAGTGTCCTCCAAGCACTGCCAGTGGGTCTAATTGTGCAAGTGGGCTGTGCGGGTCATTGTCGTATTTGTATCTTCGGCTCCTGGGCATTGGACTGTTGTCGTTCCTTTAAATGTCAGTAGAAGAAAAACTGTGACTTGCCATTTTACAATTGCAGTTTGTGCTTACTTCATGGTTGCAGTTAAGATAACAGAAGCACAGTATTCAAGGAACTATGCAACCTTCTGAGGTTGTGGCAGAGCTTGAGAAATTAGTGAAAAGCAAAGATTACTGCTCTTGGAAAGGTAGATCAGTCCTCTTAAACTCTATATTTGGTGATGTGTTAGCTTGTAATTCCAGAAGTGAATTATATAACCTTTCCCAGCACTTGTGAGATTGTTGCAACTTCTGGGAAATTCAAACAAGCTGTAATTTCTACTAGACCTTTCAAGGAGGCTGTTTTGTAGTATGTACTAGGGATCTTGCTCAAAGTACAAGGAACATCAAAAGAGCTGTTTCCAGAGTAGAGTAAGGAGTATACGTGCCACTCACTGAATAATCCTGGAAGTACTCTCTGCCAGAATGGCAAATCTCATAGCGCAATCCCCATCATGCCCTATGTGCTTCTATATAAGATGATCTCCTTCACTCCTCTCAAATCTGGATGGAGGCTTTTTAAAGGTTTGTGTGTCAGGCTTGTGTCTCAATTGTAAAACAGAATTTTGACAATGGTGGTGGTTCCTGATTCTCTGCACCTGTGTTAGGTTGCTCATCACTACGAGGTAGGCTGAGGCTCCTACTGAGAGCGGCTCTGCATGTGAATGAGCATACCATAAGAAAATGGACTTTCTAGTTTAGGTCATCAACTAGGAAAAAGTTTTAGTTAATATGAAATACAAGCACCTGTGCTGAGGTATTGTAAGTAAACATGTTTAGATTTGCGTAAGGTAATAGCTACAGGTGCTATTAAGATCATCCAGCATCTTAATTTTCCTTTGGGAATGTTTTATCCAATTCTGAATAGGCTCTTCCTGGCACCCTCATCAGTTACATTTTACAAGGTGATATGTTTTGTAGGGAGTTGGAATTTTAGTTACTTATTTTTCTAGGTAAGATATATATATGTTGGTGAATATAATAGGGTAACACTGATAATATCGTTATGTACGAAGGTGTTTGCATACTTACTGTCACCATGAGGTTATTACTGAACTCTTCAATTGTTCTTCTTCCTGACTCTGGCATTTTTCAGGGTACAGATACATTGATGTACCTGGCTCCAATCATGCAAATATATTTGCATCTGTGGGTCCCTCCTTTTCGAGAGAGATTGTCGCATGCTCACTGATCCACCTGTGCAGAAGCATTTGTGAGATCAGAGCCTAAGCGTATTACTGTTAAATGTAATTAGATGTTAGACTTGCACTGTAGTGCAATTTCTTCCAAGTGTCACCCAAGATTAACTGAAGAACAGGAATGATCGAGGACACTTTAACTGCTGAATCCTTGGAAAACCATTCTGAAGAGGCAGACTTTTTAAATTGAGAACTGGGGACTGTGGGTCATTACCATGTGTAACTCCTTGCTGAACAAGTTTTAAATTGTTCCTCCTTGCTTAGTCTACTTTCAGAGAACAAATATTTTTCCTGTGAAATAATTTGATCAAAAAGTAATATCTAAGTATTAGTATATTGATTATTTGCTGCTGATTTTGTATGTCTGAGTGGTCGTATGTGCTGATTAATTTTTCTTCTTTGTCTATATAGGAAATTTGGAATGAGTACCTAAAAGGCAGGGTCAGTATGATCAAATCAAATATTTCCTAACTTGAATGGAATATTCTATTAAAACGGCAAACAGTGGATGCCGTAGTGGCACTGTTTAGGCTTGCTATGTTTTAGCAACCTTGGGATTAGTGTTTATCTGTCCCATAAAGGACACAAATCATTTAGATTAGAAGTAATCTGATTGTATTGAAGTACAAATTATAGCACAAAGGCCATTCAAATGGGTTAAGTGACCAGGGTGGGTAAACACCATATGACTGCTGATTGGTCGATGAAAGAGTATTAACTGAAAGATAATGATGGATTTTAATCCAAATCTCTAAAGCACAACAGCTGTAGTTCCCAAATGAGTTCACTCTCCAACAGAGTTTTAGGACACCGATTTATTTGTTCCCAACTATTTCTCTTGCACAAGAATTAATTTGAAATATAATTCATTATTCCTATATAGAATATAGCTATTCCATACAGCTTTCTTTGATTAGATTTCTATTCTACTTTGAGTAAATGAGTTCAGTATAATTTTTATGCACATTGGAGAAATTGCAGTGTTTTTGTTTCACTGTTCTGCAGTATGCTAGGGTAAATTGTTAGTGTGATTTGGTTTAGGAAAATCAGCTGATGTTCTTCCTTGTTCATGTCTTTTATCAACACAGCATGAAGTCCAGTTAAGTATTTTTTTAAAAAAAAAAAGGCAAACTGAATAACTGGTATTCCATATGAACTTGTTTCCAGAATGCTTACTGATGTTAATGCCTAAGATTGGCAAGTAAATGCTTATCACTGATAATAAATTATGTGAATTTGTGTAGTATGCTTTATTTCAGAGGATCTATATGTATTTTAAAAATGGGAATTGCATCACATAACAATGAATTTATGATATCCTGAGAGTGAGAAGTGGCAGTTGTTTAGGAGTAAAATGTAACATTATTTAGGAGGTGAAATGAAAAATTTAGGCAGGCTGTATTTATTAATGACCTCACTGTTGGGGCTATACTACTTTTTTTTGGTTGTTGTTGCAATAAAAACTTTGCAAAGTTTCAGGTTCTCTCTTAAATTTTCTCCCAAAAATTTGTGTTTACCCTCAAATATGCATGTTCCTTAAAGGAATCAGGTAAATGACTGCAAAAGGAAAGTAATTTAACTTTGTGGTTCCCTGGTCCATCTGTCTGGTTTGGGAAGGTCAACAAGAGAACAGATGAGGTGATCCTAAATTATTGTTTACAGTCCAAGCAGTCAGACACAGGAAAAAGAGTTAAGGTCCTTTAAAATGATACTGTTTTATCTTACCTGTCTTCGTATCCAGAAAATGTGCATGATTAAACCATTCCTCTATTGTTATTCAGGATTTATTCAGATAATCTAGATAAGATATGCCCTCATGGCAGGAGCAGGTATTAGATCAGCCTGTGTACTGTACCTACAGATTGTTTTGAGAGCAAAAATGGAGTCATTAGTACCTAAGTCGTGTTTTGTCCTTTTGATGTAGACACACCTAATGCTATAGCAAGCGTAAGTAGGTATGGATCTTGTCTTTTGGATTTACAGTATAATTCAAAATGCAGTTAGGAAAACTTTAGCTGGTCTAGAAGCTGAAAGGAATCCGATCCAAAATGTTTATCCTCTCTCAAATTGCTGTGTCACATTCCTTGCGATGCAAATTAGAAGCTATTGGTGAACACCTTTGCAGAACTGGGAGGACATTGTTCAGTGCATGTTGAAAGGAGACCTTGAATGCCGTTATGGTAGAGCAGTCTGAAATGCCTTTAGAAAATCATGACAGAAAACTTGTGACCTACCTCTACTTGGTTTTGGAGCCTGTGAAGTCTCTTATTTTAATTTGTTTTCTTATAAATGTAATAGATGCTGCTTAGTTACTGAAATGCAAGAATTTTCTCACTGAGAAGCTGGATAAAACAGATTTTCAATAAACGTTAACTATACTGCAGGTGCTATCTTGAGAGTTAAAACTGAGTATTGGCTTGTGCATTTGGGTAACAGGATGTCTATTGTACTACTACTTCATGGAAAGGGTAAAGCGAGAGAATCTCACAAGGTGCCCATATACGTTTTTTATATATATATTTGTGTGTGTGTGTGTGTGTATATGTTTGGCCCAGCAGTAGCAATGGAATATAATGGTGTCGTCACGTCATGCTTGCTCAAGAGGTTGTGCAAGAACTTTGGTCTGCCCAAAGTTAGGATAGGATAGGAGATAGGATAGAGTAACCTGTTAAATTGTGTTTCTTGTGTTGACAGACTTAAGCGTATCTTACAGCTTTTGACATTTTGAATGTGGTTAATCCATAGGTGATTAGCTGTATGAATTTTTTGGTCATTGGAGTTTATGAAGCTGGGCAAACCCAAAGGTGGACATGAGATTAATCCCTTCTTTGTATGCTCCAGTTACCTTGGGGAATTTTTGCAGTGTGAGGAATGTAAGGCTGGGCCACAAGTATGCAATGAGAAACTCAATAAAATGAAAATGGTGACTGTCCCATGACTTTCTCCTGAGAATTTGTTATGATCCAATGTGAACCTTGAATATCTTTAGAGGTCAAGAGCTCCAGGTTGATCAATACCAGGATGATGATGTACTGTGGCTGAAGGTTCTGCTATAGCATCTGTAGTTGCACTGAGTTACAGAGTTAGCCCTTAAGATGCTTCTTTCTCCCTATTGCCTCTTTTTTGTTTTGTTTTGGGATTTTTGCTTATTTTTTAGAAGAGATTTTTCATATGTCAAAGGGGGAGAGTGGGGATTAGGATACAGCCCCATTTCCTGAAAAATATTTGTTGATCATCTCTAGCACAGCTACAGCTGCCACCTGAGCCATGCCCCAGTTCAAAACATGAGCAGGATTGAGGAGGTTTTCGCAGTATCAGCCTAGTTCACGAAGGGTCTCTGAATTAAAGACCTTGTTGGTTAAAAGTGTTTGGAAACCAAAGCTGCTACCTCACTTAACCTCTCAGTGTCAATTTTGATTCCTGCTCTAAATTTGGGGAAAAGTCTTTAAATGTTAAACACAAACAAACAAAAAACCCTTTGAAAGTTGCTTCTGTAAAATTTAGAGTTCTTAACTTTTCAGTTTTTCTATTTGCGACATTTGTTTGACAGTGCTGAAACAGGTGCTCGTGATGCTATTTAATGACTATGCAAATTCTGAAAATAACATTTTGACTAAATTGATTATTTTCTAGAGAAAACTTTGGCTACAAAACAGGATTTTCCAAGGGGAAGTAGAAAATGTAATTGGAAAATTTGCAGCTGTATATATTTGGAAATTTCTTTTGGAAACAAAATCCTTAATATCCATTCCTTTGCAAGGATATCATGTGGGATCTCTGAACTCTAGTTGCTTTCACATGTGGTTTCCTGTGGCAGATGACAGTCTGTTTCTGCTGACAGTTGAACTGGGCTTTCTTTGTTCACATCTTAGCTAAGGACTGATAAATATTTAAAAACAATAAAGTGGCATTTAATTGACAGTTTGGGTTACTGATTGAATTGGCCATTTAGCATAAGCTGAATGAATTACAATAGCTGAGAACTCACACTGATTCTTGCCAGTTATTTAATTGCTATACCTAATGAAACATAATTAAACAAATGAAATAATTGATTTATATATTGTTTATAAGTATTTTGTTAAATGAACTAGTGATGCTAATCTTTCTGCTTTTTAGGGATAAGGAAGCATTAATGTTGCAATTGCAAAACCTGTAAGTCCCCATCTGGAGTTCAGGGAACTGGTTTGATTACTGCTTGTGATGAGTTCAGACTGAGAAGGGTGCAGAGAAGTGTTCTGGTCAGGGAAAAGGAGATCCTGTTTTTTTATGGGGAGACTTCCTTAGCCTTGGAAAATAAAGGCTAAGGGAAGGGGGAGGTTGTAGAAACATGGGGGAAGAGGAAACACCTGCTCTCTGATGCATTTATGGACTGCACACAACCAACAGCCAGCATTGGCCCGGAACAAGTGGCTGGAAATCACCCTGGAAAACCTTGTATCTTCAAACCAACAGCCAGCATTGGCCCGGAACAAGTGGCTGGAAATCACCCTGGAAAACCTTGTATGGCCAAATACAGGTCTGATTGTTGGAGCTTTGTCCTGCCTGAGGTACACGAGGACTGAACTTGAAGGTCGTCTTTTTTGGGGTTTTGGGGTTTTTTTTTTGTTTTTTTTTGTTTGTTTGTTTGTTTTTAGTCTTGTGTTTCTTACAGTGATAAAGCATAGCAGCAGTACAGGACTTGATCAAGTGCATGGCTGAGAGAACATCAACACTCCTGCCTAGCTGCCAGAAATACTGTTAGCTCTGAACATTCAAAAATCTTGTCAGGTCCTAGAAGAAAATTGAAATTGGTTTCTCTTTAATTCCCTTCTAGTTTTTGAGCCTTTAGGGTTCATATTTTCAGTCAGCTCTGCAAGGATTAGAGGGATATTTAAAAAGCTAGAATTCCTAGTGATTTTTATGGCTGCGTGAGCCAGGCTTAAGAAAAATGCCTGATACTGCAAGACACAATTCTGAGAGCTAGCAGCCCTGAACTGATGAGTGGAGTGTCATAAGCAAGGGAGACATCAGACTGATAAATTAGTTTTCCTTAAGTGAACCTTTCCAAATGTTTGATGTTTCAAAATGTCACATTTGTTATGTCAGAACAGGAGGCATATTCAATCCACTGGATCTTTTAAGGCAGTAAGTGTGTTTAAAACTGTCTTTTAGCAGAAATTGTGTTCAATTATCAGCTATTCAGCAAAATATAACTTGAGCACAGGTCAACTAGGTAAGCTAGTGTGAGAGAGCAAGGTCTTCATTAATCAGGGGATCTGTTAGAGGAATTGTTTATCACAAGGATGTTGCACATTATGAGGTCAACTAGGACATTGCAAAAAGAATATTTTTAAATTTTTTAATTAATAAAATGTTTAGGAAGTTGAAAAACCACAAAATGTCTCCAAGGAATGTGACAGCTCGGACAAGGGAGATAGATCTACTGAAATAAGGTATAAAAGTCAGCTTTACTGCAATCTTAAAGTTGCAAAAGGCTTTGAAAAGTGAATGACTGGAGAGAAATATCTCATGAGAGTAAAATGAGCTTCTGAAGGATAACTTCAGCTGTAAATGCTAAAGTAAAAGCTTCTTGTTGTGCACCTCAGCATTTTCAAGTGCAAAAAATATATATTCTGCTCACACTTCCATCTTTCTGGGGGTTATATTTATTCAGAGGAGATTAACGGCCAATTTTCAGTGTGACTGCCTTCATCAGAAGTTTATCCCTTTGCAAAATGACGTTTTTACTTTTTATGGGAGCAGTATGCATGAATTTCTGTGAAGACTTCAGATTCATAGTTGTAAAATGAAAGGTGGAAAAATGTTTATATTCCTAAGGAGATGCCAGAATTGTATTCTGTGCAGGATGGCAGTATAAGACTAATTGTGACTTGTGCAATTTTTTTTGTCAGATCTTTTTGTGTTAAATAACTTTATTGTGGTATTGAGTTTTAATTACATTTATGATTACATGGACATTTAATAAAGCCGTGTGTTCTGCAGATAGCTGCAGTAGGTTGCATAGATTGGTATTTGCGGTCTCTGCAGTAGAGGAAGCAGTCTGGGATGATTTAAAGCAACTGACGGTTGTACTAACGTTCATTTAAAGAAGAGTAAGGAAACTTTTTGTTGGGGAGTGTGGAGAAACTGCCTTGTGCTCCTCATTGACGCTGGTTGCTTGTGTGGGGGAAGAGGAATGACAAACCCTTCTCTTTGCATGTACTTTTCCAGATTTTCTTTCTTTAGATGGCCTCTACTTTTTCTTAAGAGCTAAGCTGTCATTTGGAGGTGACTGTTTGGTGTATTCTGTTGTTCTGCCCTGCCTCTGCCCCACATGGTATGAAAGCTGGAGGAGGTGATGCACTCGTGCTGGCTGGAGGCGTCTTCCTTCAGCATCCACTGCTGGGCTTCCAGGAGGATCTCTGCTGACGCAGCCGCGTTGGCGTGGGCTGTAGCACCAGGGGCTCTTACAGTGCTGGGCCCCCACAGAGACATTTGCAACCCCTATCTCTCATTACTGTGCAGTACAGACCCTTATGATATCTTTCCTTTGTGTCCTGTTTTTCTGATGTTAATGATTTAAAGGCAATTTGGCCGTGTTTTGAAATTCTGCTTCCTAAGGGGTGAGCTTAAGCAATACTTTTTTTCATCTGTGCAGACAGTGATGTAACCTTTACACTTGTGCAAGGGTTAATTTCTTGTCTCAGTGAAAGCTTTTCATGTACCTGGTGATTTAGAAATATTCGGAAAAATGCACCAGTGGATGTGTTTCTCTATTTTCTCTGCTTGCTTTAGATATTTATCAATGCACAAAAAGAGATTTAATTAGAAGATTTAAGAAGAAAGTGTAGAATTATTTTATGTAGTTTGAGTGCTGAATGGCCCCGGATTGGGGAAATTGCTCTATTCTCTGTTAACCATCTATAAATGGATATGACAGATGAAGTGAGTAAGAGGAAGTTTACATGGTTTGTGAGGTAGGCAGAAGATGGCACACTAGTTCTGCTTTTTAATTGACTTTCTTTTCCTCTATGTGTATATAGTATGACAGCACATGAGCAGGAAGATCTCCTCATATATTCTGAGGAATATATATTCCTCAGAAAAATCTGAGGAGATATGGGGGTAGGAAAAGAGCTGGGGCTGGGCAAGAAATAGTAAGATGGAGAACAGCTGTCAAAATGATAGCAATAGAGAGATGCAAGGAAAGGAGGCAGAAAAAACATCCTGCCAGCAAGAAAAAAAATTTCTAAAATTTCTTCAGGCCAAAGAAATCTGTAAGTTCTGCAGAATTTCATCTTGCTTCTTGGTCTCAGGTTCCCTGTGGTTCCCTTTGAGCCTATGGGCTGTATGTGCCCTTTGCCACTGATGACAGTGAGAATCCTTTGCTGCTCTCAGGTGTTAGAGGTAGGCCCAGCAGCACATTGTAACTTGTTCTTGATTTACTGCGTGTCTGTTACAGTGCAACTTACCCTTCATGTATTGGGCATTTAGAGAGCTATAGCCTCCTGACCTGTCTGATCTAAAATAAACTTAAACGAACCTAGCAGGTCTCGAAAAGTCTTATAAACTTGACAGCAGATGGCACATGCTTTTTGTTTAGCCCTGCATATACTATCTTGGTGGGTGGTAACTGCCTTAGGACAAAATCAGCATCCCACCAGTCACCATCTGGGATGGCAGATGATATGTGGGACTGTCATGAATAAGCATTCTGATGTTTGTAAATGTCCGAAGGAAGACACCGCTTGTTAGCGCGGCAGTTGGTATGCAGTCAACACTGCGAGAAGCTCGCTTTATGCAGTAATCAGCAAAAGCTGAATTGTGTGCCTCGGGTCCATCTCTGTAATATGGGTTGGTGTAAGGTGATTCTGCTATAGTTTGCTCATTTTGACGGTGAACTTGAATGGCCCTTATTTTGGCAGACCTTTAATCTTTGTTGGTGCTTTTGTGATAGAAATAATTCTTCTGTTTCTTAGCTACTGTGTCAGAAGTGATGTTTAGATGCCTCATATCAGATCATGCCTGATGCCGATAATGAGTACAAATGCATGCTGTAAAATGTGCCCTTGCTTTGACAGTGTAGTCCGAGTTGATGGGTGAAGAGAGGGGACGATCTGGACACAAAGGTGTAAAATGACCTGCAAAAGAACACACCATAATTTTGTTGCAGATGCAGGAGTGGAAATGCTCATCTCCTGGCCCTTGTTTAGTTCCATTTTCCCTTCCTCCAGGTGGGGGATGCACTGACAGAACTGTGAACCATGAGGATACCCACAGGCCACTTCCCTCATCTTCTCTGTCCCTGGCTTTGTGCACTAAGCCTCTCTTCTGGACATACATGCTTTGAGAAATACTATTTAGACCAGTTTTGGTTGGAAGGGACGCTTGTCATTCATGTGATAGGTTCTTTACATAGAGTATTTTAGGCAGTAAAGCTGGTCCTGTAGGAAGCTTTGGGTTGTATCAAGTATAAACATCTTTGAAAGGAAGAAATCTGTGCATCTATCATGCAATTTGCTTTATACTGCAGTTAAGACATCTGTTTTGGTTTGTGTTAAAGCATGTTTTGTTCTCACTTAGCTGGTCTGTGTATCTGCTGAAATGGGTATGAAGCAACAGTTAATGAAATGGCATCTACTTTAGTGATTTGAATAGCTGACTTGACTATTCTTTTTCTCAGTACCTTCAGGATACTTGGTGCAGAATATCTACAAGACTGTGGGGCTTTAAAAGTTTATGCAGTTCAGTGCTTTTGGAATTGCCAATGGTTCTTTGGCATGAAGGTTTTGGTGTAGGGGGAATAAACTATTTGAGTCTCTTCAAGTGTTTTTGCTTCTTAAGTATGATATGCAAATAGTATACTGATTTTATACAAATGAATAATAAAAGGGAGGAAAACCAAACAAAACCTCACATGAATTCTTAATACAAGTACTACCTTTCAGCTTAAAATTAAAATGTGAAGGTTAGAGGTATGTCCAAAAGTTTATCAAACCCAAAATAGATTAATGCAACAGTATGGTTGCACTGGCTGGAACGCAAAGAAATGAGGAGAGTTTGTCTGTCAGATTTGTATGAGCAAATGCACTCACTCTAACAGGTTCTTAATTGAGGCGAGAGCAGGGTGGATTATCTGCAGCATGGAAACGTGCATGTGTTATTTCTGGATCAGGGTGTGAAACGTCAGCAAAAACAGTGAAAGGCTGCCTCATTCTGTATGAATGGAAGTGTGTATTTTAATGTGGAATAAGATAGGTATTCAGAATGGATTTTGCAGGCAGCAGTCGCTTAAAGCCTGAGGTGACTGGCAGCTTGAGTTAGGAGAGGTCTGTGCAAGTCCGTGGATGGGCAGGAGGAATTAGGAAGTGGCCGTATTTTCGACTGCGCCAGAGGCCTCTCCTAGTTCAGTATCAGCACAAAATATGCTTAGCCGTGGTTCCTTTAAACAAGGAAAACAGGAAGCGAAGGGTTACATTCAAGGCAATGCCCATTTTAACCTGGTCCATTCCTGCAGGTGACTTCAACCTAGGTCATCCATTTGCCTATTCTTATGGTCTGTCACTACCAGTTGGATAATTCTCTTATAGCTTGATCATAAATCTTAAGTAGTTAATAAGACAAAACATATGTTATGTCCCTTTACCTTATAAGGGAACATTGCTTTCAATATTTTTTCTGTCGCAGAAGAGAATCAATAGTTTACATGGACGTTGACAGTCTCTTACAGATGACTAATCTGGGACCATCTTTTTAGGATCATGTTAGGATTGATGTTCACCACCACTGATCACGTTTGCAGTTTTGAGCAGGGTTTTCTCTTAGAATTCTTAGTGCTGTCAAGCAAGCTGATGTGTCTCAATCTCACGCTGTTTCTGAATGTAGCTTGTTCTTTGCTCATGCCCAGCTATTCTTTTCACGCAGTCCTCAAAGTTCTTGCTCTTGTGTCCAAGAGCTCTTTTGCAGCATTACCAGGCTTTATCCTGAATTAATGGTTTCCAGTACAACTTATATTCAGCTCCCAGCATTGTCAGACTTACGCTATATGAACAAGAAGGCTGCCAGGCTACTCTGCCTGGCTTTCTGTTGTGGCTTCCTTTTATGCTTAGGTGAATTCTCAATATTTTTAAGAAAGGTAGGAAATGATTTTTCCTTCCTGAGACCAAAGCTTTATGTACTCCTCAAATGTTGTTATGCTCAAGCAAGATAAAGCAACAGCCAGGTACAAATACCCTGTGGGAATCTCCCATTATGTCAGCAGGTTTTGATCTTTATTCACACAAGTTCATGCCTAAAACTTTCTTTTATAATTAAAATAGATGGTTCACTAGAAGCCGTTTTCATCTTGTACCAGTTCTCCAATTAGTTAAAAGCCATTTGCTTTACAGTGGGTATGAAGTTATGTGATGTTTTAAGAGGTGATTCTAAAACATATAGAAATAATTTGTTTTTTTAAAAAACCCTAATTTTTTGGTGATCCTTTTATTGTTGAAGGCAGGTTCGAACTAGATCCTCTACATCATTTTCCTTTCATAAGTTTGTTTTCAGCTCTTCTGAGTTGTAAAATCTGGTGAAGACACATCCAATTAGTGTTTTATGTTATTCAATGTAGATGTTTTTTTCTATGGAGGAATACAAGGAGTCCTTTGATTTAAAAGATACTTGGATACAATACTTCGAACGATGCAAGTAAAAAACCCAATCTAGCAACTCTGTAGAAGTCTAGAGATTTAGGAAATAGTCTTAGAAAATTATCTTAGAGACAATATAATTGAATTTATTTTATTAAATTAGTAATTGATAAGACAGTTCCCTAGTCTCAAGGAAGCAGATCGTGAAAATGAGCGAAATTGGGAATACACTTAAGAAAACTCACTTTGTTCATTTCTACTTGGAAAAATTAAGCTTTTAAAATTTTGATCTACCTTTTGAGGAGTTGCTATTAAAATGACTTGTACTTTTCACATGTTTAACTTTTTAAAAGCATCCCACCTATTTTTTTTAATTATTATTTTTTGCTGGCTGCTTGGCATTTTGGCACATGAGATGTTTTAATCTTGGCTCTGTCCAACAAGAACTCATTTAAGTCTGCCTATATTTTTGTGGGTTTTCTCCTCCTTCTTGTATGTTGCTTTAGAATTCCAGAATATTTGGGGTTTAAGTCTTTGATAGAAAACTAGAGTTCCTGGATGAAATAAAATGTAAATATGACCCGATACTGACAATCAGCAATGTTTGGTATGTCGTGGGCTCTTTTTTGTTTACGAGGACTCTAAAACACAAAGACTGGACTATGCGGTACCTGGCTGAACGTGTTGCAGATAACACACGAGGGGTGGCAGTGTGGTTATCAGGAATGTTGTATGGATTTATGCAACAGACCTGTTGACGGAGAAAGCTAAGGGAGCTGAGTAGCCATTTTCCTGGCAGGTCTGTTCTCTCTGATAGACTTAATGCATGTGGTAGGGGAGGACAGAAGTCTAGGATGACATATAGAACCATGCGCTGGACACTTTGGGCATGTAGGTGTTCTTCTACAATTAGATAAGAGTACTGGAAGTAGAGTGCAAGTTCACTGAAGGTAAGTAATGTCTTAATGACAGATTCCTGAGTAGAAGGCACCAACTTGTCAAATGGTTCATCAAGCAAAATCATGTTACGATAATGCTGGAAAACTATCTCTTGAAGCATAATCCAAGATAGCTATCTGGACTCCAAACTTGATCAACTTTCTTGGCAGCAGTCAGATATGTTATATCAGGTGAGGATATACCTCTTTGGCAAACAAGTCGATGCGTAAACCTATTTTTGTTAATGTTAAGCATGCCAGAAATCTGTAAGTACAGGGGCTAAAGAGGAAAGGATCAACCTTATAATTAGAGCTAGCTACAAACATGGGCACATACAACCGCAGTCTGTGATAATTTCAGTTGAGAGTGATTTTATTTACTCCAGTTTAGCTGAGCTCACAGTCTAGTACAGTAGGTCTATTTTTAGGTTTCCTTAACATGGACAATTTCAAGGCTGGTAGAACAAAGCAAAATACTAGCTACTTGAATGTTTTCAGTTTTCTGAGTTATCTTGTACTGAACAGCTAATGTTTGTGTTGTGAAACAACCATCTGGTTTTGTAGTTTAAAGAGAATCTCGTTCAAATGTTAAATATTCTAAAATGTGTTGTCAGCCATTTGTCATACTGCACCATTCAAAACTTTTCATGCACAGGAATAGCAAGCTGACTTCCTATTCCTCTTCACATTGATAAACCAGCATCAAAATAGAGGCTAAAAAATTACTTAACCTGGTTTGGTCAGTGTGCCATGATTAACTGATTATTCTTTATCTGTCACAAGGAATAAAAATGTATTTACTTTTCTGAACTATCCAGTTTTTACTGTAACTTTGAATCAAAACATTCTATGTGTTTTGTGAGCAGAGATGAAAGAAATAAGGAATAGTTGATCAGATGTGTATGGATGGGTAATAAATAGTTTGACAGGTGGAAACATGCAGAATATGATGCCTCCTTGAGGAATTTTGGAACAAGATGAAGACTAAACATGGCAGTTCTCTGTTTTGATTTGTACTGAAAGAAAGAGGAACACATCTTCTGAAAGGAAACTGGTCCCTTAAACATATGGGGGATTTTTCAAGGTTGGCTTCAAAATAGTCTCTAGTGCTTTTTTAACACTGTAGGATACTGTGCACCAGGCACTATGCATATGCTATTCACCACAGTATCCCAATAGAACTGTTGCCCAGATGGTGCAAACCATATGCCTCTTGATAGTTTATCTATGTTTGGGAAATACTGTCTAAAAATATAAGAAAAGTCATAAGACTTCTCAAAAGCAACTCTAGTGAGTTTCTTTTCAATAACGCTCTGGAGGTATTCAAGCTGGTTGTTTCCTTTTTTCGTGGTTTGTTTCCTTTTTTCGTGGTTTGTTTCCTTTTTTCGTGGTTTGTTTCCTTTTTTCGTGGTTTGTTTCCTTTTTTCGTGGTTTGTTTCCTTTTTTCGTGGTTTGTTTCCTTTTTTCGTGGTTTGTTTCCTTTTTTCGTGGTTTGTTTCCTTTTTTCGTGGTTTGTTTCCTTTTTTCGTGGTTTGTTTCCTTTTTTCGTGGTTTGTTTCCTTTTTTCGTGGTTTGTTTCCTTTTTTCGTGGTTTGTTTCCTTTTTTCGTGGTTTGTTTCCTTTTTTCGTGGTTTGTTTCCTTTTTTCGTGGTTTGTTTCCTTTTTTCGTTTTGTGTTTTTTTTCTTTTCGTGGTTTTCTTTTTTTTTTTTTTCTTTTTTTTTTTTTTGTGTGTGTGTGAGTGTTTTATGGCAGAGATGAGGAACTATGGAATCATACTTGCTCCAGTGCAAGACCACTGCTTTTAAGGGATGCAGGCATGCAGACTTCACTGGTCCATCTGCATAGATAGTTTTTCCCCATACGAGGTGCTTAAGAGGTGGATAGCACAAGGCTCAGTCTTGGGTGTCTCTCTTATTCTCTTTTTTCCCCCAGTTGTCTGAATGAACCTTTTTGGAAATGTAACAATAGAGAAAGCCAGTTAATTTTTATATTTGTTCCTGTGTCTTTGGTAATTCGTTTGACTATTTCCAAAGGCTAAAAGAGAAAATTCTCTTTGCCCATATGTAAGTTGTTAAAATACGTTTTCTATTTTGCTTACCTGTCACAGATCCAGAGACGGTTGGCAGTCTAATTACATTTCCAGCATAGTTGTTCTTTGAAGTATTGACTAATTAGGAATGGGTATTGCAAAAGTTTAGACTAGCACTCAGGAAAAGAATGCTTCATGTAACCATCACTAATTCATTAGGATAACCAAAGCTTATTTCCTTTGAGTAAAGATTTGCACATTCTCACCTGCAGCAGTGTACTATATTTAATACTTCTTTGTAGCTCCTCTGAAAGCACAACTCTGTTTAAAAGTAAATTAGTTAAATTGAAAGGCTAATTGCCTTGAGCTTCAAGTACAAAGGATGTCCATGCTTAGATTTCTTTGTCAGCTGCAAGAGGCTGAGAAGATGTGGTTTCAGAAATCCTAACAGGGTATCTCACGACACCTAAGAATTTTAATGCGATGTCATAAATCACTAATTTATTCCTGCTCCAGTATTGCTTGCAGAATCTATTCAGATAGATCACAGTTCTGTGTACTGGGGAGGAAATGTGACAGGGGAACACAACTTGTTTAGTCTGGTAACAGTTTATGTCAAATACCTGAAAAGCTCTTACACTTGCATTGCTTCCTCTTATGTTTTTGGTCAGAGTAAAAATGAGTATATCTGGTTTGAAGCAGAACTTACTTTTGCAAGAGAAAGAAGCAGACTTTCAAGTACCTATGAAAGATGAATATGGCATACAATTGCTTTATGGACTTAGATTTTTTCCGGATCATTTCAGCTGGATATTTTCTAACATACTTGAATGCTCTTCTTTGTTTCCTGCTTTTTTTTCTTGTTTTCACATTCTCACCTTTCAATTTTTAATTGGGTCTAGTCCTCTAAGTCGTTGAGTAAATACAACTACAGTGATATAGCCCTACCTTTGTAATGTGTGTGTCACTCCAGTGTGATTCACAGAATCATGTCCTTTTTGTATGGGACATTTTAATTTGTGGATATTGTTGTGTATCAGCTGCTGCTGAGACTGGGCTTATACTGTGCTGTATGCAGGTTATACAAAAGTGGGAGCTCACAGGATTGATCTATTGTGTTTTCCCCATATGGTAATTTCCATCCTTTCTCCCTTTTAATGAACTCATACACTTGTTTTTAGTCTTAAACCTACTTCTAAATACTTCACAATCCCATCTATAACTCTTACTCTTCACGATTCTGTCTATAACTATTACTCTAAATGATTTGTTTGATTTCGCAGAATATAATGATCATGTAACTTCTCTTTATTCTCAGTTCATTGACTAGTCTCAAGTAGCTGCTTCTGTTACGTGCTAATGTTATTGAGCTATGTGTAAGCCTGAGGAACGAAATGGCCCCATTTCATATCTGACTCCTGGTAAGTGAGAGTAAGTACCATCCAGAACTCTTCAAAATCTGTCTGCAGTGAAAAGCTCTTTTTGAAGGAAAGAGACACTTGCCAGATGCTTGCTTGCATAAATTTGAGTGACTAGGAAACGTAAAGAATAGGAAGAATGCTCAAGTTTTTTGGTTTGTGGTTTGTTTTTTTTTTTAAATTACAATTTAATGTGTATGTACAAGTTTCTTTCATAAGGGTAAAGCATTCAGACAGCCTTCAAAAGAAAGGTTACCTCTTACAAAATGCATCTGCATTCGTGTTGAGATTCTTGCACTGACTCAATGCAGAATTGTACTTGTTCTGTATATTCTAGAGCCAGGACATTTCAGAAGGTATTTTTAAAGGTCCCGTTTTTCCAAGCCTAACTTTAAAGAAGAAAGGAAGGAGACAGAATTTTAAAGACAAATGGGACCTTTCATGTAATAACCTTTTTATTTTTTGAACAAATACATACACCACAAAAAGTGATCAGTTAATGGTAAAAGCTGTATTACTGCATGAAAGATGTGCATGCTGTAAAATACCAGTGGATGTTTGCCATCAACATTTTCTTCTTAAACACCTTAAAAGGGACTGGACAAGGCTTTTCAAACACAGATTTACCATACCAAATGTTCAGGTCTCTGAAATCCCAGAAGACGAAGGCTGGGACTTCTGCATGGGAGCAGGCAGACTTCTGAGGGCTAGCATGGTTTGGTTTCTGGCTGCAAGTACAGGTCCTCTCCAGGGTCGGACCGGTCAGAGTATGCTGCTGCATGCCCTCCTAAAGCCAAGGTTTAAGATGCTCAATGTAGGTATTTTTTCAGAAGTGCTTTGCATCTGCTGCTCCCAGCAGTTGTTGGGAGGTCAGTGCTGCTTATAATCAGGTCACCTTTTAATTTAGATGCAGAGCTTTAGGCAAGCAGGGTTATTTTAAAATTTCAGCTTGTGGTTTTTAATTCTTAAATTAGTAGCAAGAGATTGCTTTAAGGACTCATTTGTCCTGTGTTAATGCAACTAAGACAGTACTTAGTAGTAAAAGTGAGTTTAAAACTATTCTGTTTGTAAAAACAAAAGTGAAATTTGGGCAGTGGTTTCTTTTTGTTTGTCTGAAGGTTAATTTTCTTTCTAGGCTGGCAGCTGGGATGCTGCCTTAGGGTGTAGGTGTGGTGTTTGAGTCCTTGCTATGCTCAGTTGTTCTTTCTGGGTGTATCCATATTAAAAACATTTTTGGTCACGTCAGGAGTGCACTTTTGAGGCAAGTGTTCTGATTTTCCCCATTAACCCTGCTTGGGTTCATATTTCAGCAGTCTCAGACTTTACCAACTGAAAGGTTTCATTCCTTTGCATGAAAGTAACCCGAAATGTGCAGTCCAGGAATGTATGTATCTCATGCTGCAGTGATAATGGGCTAATGCAGTACCAGGCTGGTGCTTTCCAAAATAACCCCCCTTTGAAAGGTTCTGGTGCTGTTACAGGTACTCAGCAGCAGCTGTCTGCTCCTCAGCCTGCCTTTTGGTCCACGCAGCTTCCTAATGCAGATGTTCGCTTCTGCCACTTTTAAATGTATCCAAACAAACTGAGTTTCATTAAGATCTTATAGATTATTGAAATAATTACTGAATTACATTTTGAATTATTATTTGCTTTCTGCAATCAAACTTACGAGATTTCTGACAAGCCGGGATTTTTAAACTGTTACCTATTTTATTATTAAATAGTTACGTTTGGATGTTTATAGCATCTAAAACAATGTTATATAAAAATACTTTTGTTTCAAAACCTTTTACTTCAGGGAACAAAAACTACAGCAGCGCTGTTGAAATAAAAATATACAGAAGACAAAGGGAGTAGGGGAAGTTATTTCTGGTTTAAAAAATACGTTTAAAAGTAACAAATACCAAAGCTCTAAGCAGATTAAATTTTCAGATGAAAATGTCATCTAAGCTCATCCGAGTCGAGGATCTTGGTTGCTTGCCCTGAAATATGATACTTACGCTTAAATGATTTAGTGTGACAGTGTCTAGCCTAGGTTTTCAGGATCACTAGTATTTTGTTTTTAAAAGCAATTAGGTACCTGGATGCTACAATTATTTTTAATAATTATTTTTGATTTTAATATTTGATGTGATGTATATCTTAATGAATGTATTGTTTATATTTTTTGTTTATTTGATAACAACTGTCAGTTATATGAAACAAATATATGACTACGACTATGAACTCTTTACGTAGAACACTTGGTTGGTGAATCATGCTTGAGGAGGAATTTGTACAAATACTAAAATTTTAAGCATGGGCTAGAGTTAGGAATGTAATGAAATACTCCATCCCATCATATAAATTACTCTTTAAATAACCTATTTCTGAAGTTGTTTCCTTTTACACACCTGTGGCAAAGAACCAAACAGACTTTCTCCTGGTAATATACTTGTCTGGATAATGAGAGGAGTATTCTAGTATTGCTTGCGAATGCTACACTGTTTTGGGGACGATTGCTACAACTGCTTTTGAGTTTTGTTTTGTGTGCGTGAAGGTGTGGTCTTTCTCATTCCTCCTGTCTAGCAGAATGGTAGGGATGCACAAAGATCTTTGCTGTTCTGGTTCCTGGGCTGAAAAACAGACCTTGCATTTGAAGCCTCTTTGCTTCTGAAAACTGAATATGGGTGCACTCTTGCCTGGAAAGAGCTCTTCTGCACAGCTCCCTGAGCCAGCCTTCAGCTGATCCAGAATATTTGGATGGTGGTGCGAAAGAATAACATGTAAACAGCAAGTTGTTTAGCCAAGAAAACAGAAATATTTTCTATTTGACTTACCCTAGACCTTTCTCCCCCTTATAAAGAGCCCTCCCCCCTTCTTCTCTACTGGTTTAGCAGCATACCTTAAATAAAATATACACCTACACACCCTCCCCCCTGGCCGGATACATAAAACTGTTCTTTGTGGAGCTTGGTTCATTTATCATGATGAGGTTCTTATTCTCTAGGGACAAGTGCATATTTCAGGCTCTTGGATTGTTGTCCAGGGACTGTCATTTACTGTGTATTTGTGTAGCTCTCACAAGACTAACTTCTAGCTGGCATTTCTAATTGTGAAGGTATTGACGGACTACTACAGACAACATCTTAATGCTTGTTTGAAAGCTGAAGATTTGGGTGCATATGAAAGTGGAAAGTATTCATTAGTCTCACTTGAACAGTCTACTGTCTTCCAGTGTTTCAGTAACATCTCTTGTTGGCATCCCTTTTGTTGAATAATTGTATTTGGGGCAGTGGGTCCTGCTATGGGCATTGGAAAGTGAAAAGCTCTGGAACCGGTGTTTAGTGAGGCGGAGGAAAGGTATTTGAAAACAATCTTAACCTCTGCTAGAGATGCAGTAATAAACCTACTTTAAAATGGAGAGCTTGCAGAACAAAATAATGAGTTGTTGTAAGTTGTCGTAGTGTGCAGACTGTGATATATATTGCCAACTTACTATTTCTGAGCTCTGCGGTGTGTCACAAATGCATGTATTTCTCTATTAAGCAACACCTCTGCAAATTGGAACCTGATTTGTTGGAACTGGTCTTTGGTTCATGTTGTATAGCATTTTAAAAAAGAAAATGCTGATTTAGTAGTAAGCATTATTAGTTGGCTTCTAGCAACAATTTTGTCTGTTTGCTTTGTAGGTATGAAGCGTCCATTAAGTCCTGACCACGTCTTTGAAGATGGGATTATGAATCAACCAGTTGTTCTACGGGGCTTTGAAGAAAAAGGACTGAGGAATGACAGACAGGACTATCAATTAAGCAAAGAAAAAAAGAAGATATTGTTTTCCTTCTGCGAAGTGTGCAATATACAGCTGAACTCTGCAGCACAAGCTCAAGTTCATTACAATGGGAAGTCTCACCTGAAAAGAGTGAAGCAGCTAAATAATGGAAAACTCCCTACAAATACAGCTCCTGGCACTTTGTTTGCAAGTACAAGCACAGGTATGTGTGAGATGTTGGATTTTGGTCAAGAGATCTGAGGAAGCTTTTAAGCTCTACGTTCCCCACCCAACATAACCATTAAACTTAATATAGATTAATACTAGTAGTTAATAATATTTTGCCATGTTCAGAATTACTGGTGTATTTCTTTTCCTGTGAAGCCAACTTGTATTAAGGTAATACTGCGTTAATGCATGATTAATGACTGTGTTGCGCCTTGTGTAGTTGAGATACGGTCTATTTAAAAGTAGCTGTTGTGGGTTCGAATAGTCATGTGTTTTGTCATCTGTTTTTGTTCCCAAAACAAAGTTCTGGAAGGATGCTACGGGTACAGGACAAACTTTTAAAAGAAATGTAGTGGTGGGAAGAGGAGGAGGAGAGCTGGAATTTGCAGGCCTGGGCCTTTCATTGTTTCTGCTTTCAGGTCTGGATTTTAATTACTCTCATTCAAGTGAGAAGTAATTTGAAATTTTACTTACTGGGCAAAACAAAGGTCCCAAATGCCTGGGCAAAATGCATTTAACTTGCATAATGTAAAGGTGCAAAGCACATAATGTGCTTTTTTGTTGTTTTTTTTTTTATTTCAGCGTTAGACTCAGCTCGTAGCTATTCTGAGAAAAATGTAGTATTTCCTTACTTCTCTACGCATATAAGAAAATGAACACATGGAACAAATGATTCAATCATGTATGGTTGTAAGAATAAGGATGTTGTTACTCTCCTTTCCTTTTTTAAGGGGTCCTGGTATGCCATATGGTCTCTTGCTTTGATGTTCATAATTTAAGGATTTTGCTGCAGGATTATCTTTTTTCTGTGATGTTCCAACAGCATTGAAGAAAATTTGTTAGAGCACTTTAGATGCTTTTCTTATTGATAGTTGAAGTAGATTTCTTTCTTTCTTCCTTTCCATTTATTTTGTTAAAGAAAATTTGGAGGGGGGTGACATTTAGTAGAGTCCAAAAGGGCCAAAGTTGATATTAAAAAGTATTCTTTACATCTCAAGCAAGTATAGCAAGTCATCCCTTCTGGTTCCGAGATAAATAAAATGCTTCAGGTTTAAGGAATTATTGTCTAGAAGAAGCAAAAGTTGCTGCTTATTAACACTTGGTATTGATGAAGTAACATCTCAAATCCTCATGAAAAAAATTTTATTAATTTTATCAGAGAATTTTTTTATTAGCCACATGAGGGGGCTTGCTTTGGGGTTTTTTATTTTTGTGTAGAAAAAGTCAAACTGCATTAAAGGTTAAGCTTTTTCTTTTTTTTCTTTTTCCTGATTTTGATTTTGATTCTCGTTAACTGAATTAAACTTTTCTTGAAGTCTGTGGTATTGTTTTGTTTGGTTTAGAACCAAGTAGTGTAAGGGTATCACTTGGGTAAGGCCCGTGGTCTAAAAGATTAAATTCCTATTGAGTAACACCTAAATTACTTAATTGTGCGCATTCTTAAAATAACTTAGTTTCTATGAGACATTCTAATTTAATAAAAATTCCTCTGTGTGCCGATGGAAAATATTTGAAATGTTTGCACTGTATGTTTTCTGTTGCTTTTTGTTAGCTGGACCCCTGCAGCTGATGTCTTTCCTGGGAATCACAGCTGATGCTGATGCTGAGCTGATGCTCTGCCACCATTGCTCAAAGAATGGTCTGATGCTGAGAATATTTTACGTTTGCTGGAACACGTGCTTTGGGGTATAGCTTAGGAGTTAAAATTCAAGTTTCTTTGTGCTTTGTTCACTGATCTCTATATTAGACTATATCCTAGTTATTTACCAGTTACGCTGGTCTATCCAGTGCATGTTGAAATAGGCATTCTGTTTTCATAGCTGAAGGATATTGGTTTCATAGCATTTAAAAGAAAGAAATGCCTTGCGTAGGCAGTTTATTATTATTATTATTGCATAGACAATTTAATATACTGCTTAAGAGCCAGTAAGAGAACAAGATTTATTGAAATGTAGGTCTCAAAGAACACTTTCCAAAAATAACTAGAAATTAATTTTCTTATAAATTGACATTATCCAGTTTTAATCCTCATCCTCAGGAGTGTCATTAACCCTTTTAATGGGAGTCTGCCTTTCACATTTCTTTGGCTAACATTGTAAACAGTATTAATTGTGCAGGTGGTAAAAGAACGATTATATTCATCTCACTTCACCAGTGAACAGACTTTATTCCACATGTGAAGGAAGCAAATGGCCTCTCTCATATTGCATTGTTTTAACTACATACCCTTCTAATGAACTGGGTAGTGTACAGTTCAGCACACCTCAGGAAGCTTTCTGCAAAGGTTCCTGCTAATTTGTGGTTGGAGTTTTCCTTGTCTTCATAAGATAAATGTGAGATTAATAATATTCCTGTTGGAAAATAAGGTGACTGTAAAATATACATGACTGTAAATATTCATTGACGGACAGAAACCAGGATTACAGACCTGCCAGAACTGTCTTGATCCTGCGTTACAGAACTGATCAGTGCACCATCACTGCCTCCAGCCTCCTTGGCTCTTGGTGGACTTTCTTCCAAATGGGGATGAACACAAAGGAGTCATGAGACATATTTTCATATTCATCCTCTTCTGAGGTTCTCTCTGTGTCAGGTGGCCTCAGGCTGTTATAAGGCATCCTTTTAATTGTTGACGTCCACTGTTTTTTACAACTATAACCTCAATTTGTTGGTTGTAACTTTCAGTAATAGGTAATAGTCCGTGTTGTACTATTGAAAAGTTTTACCAAGATTTGATAACTGTGGAATTCCAGGTCTTGGCAATAATACTATACAATGTATAGATGAGGGGGGTTTATATATTTAAAGCCTAAATATCTTTTTAGAGATAACTTTAAAGTTACTTCTTTATATTTAGAGTAAGGGTACGATTGTCATAGAATTTCAAAAGGTATTTAGCAACATATTTTTCTAAAAAGCCTATTCTGTTTCTATAGACTCTTGTTTATTTTGTCTCCTCCACCCCATTACTGAAATCTAGAAGCTATTTTGCTATTGTACCTGTACCTGCAATTTCAGTTACTTCACAGCAAGTAAAATTGCATATAAAATAAAGTTTACAGCTGCTTTTCTTTATATCGACCAAATCAGAAATTAATTGACTAAATTAGAAGGCTTTGGTGATTTGATCCGCTCATTGAACTCCTCATTTTCTTTAGATTGGTGTTAAAAATTACGTGTGTGAAGAAAACAGTGTTCTGCTGGAAAAGTACAGTGCACACAATGTTAGAGCCTTTGCTATTGCTTATGTTAGTGATCATTCATTACCATTCGCACCCATCCTGTCTTACTGCAGCTCAGGCTGAAGTTTGTCAGCAATACCATTCCCAAGGGCCATCCCCACCCTTGTGCCAGGCATATCTGATGTACAGCCAGACTTCTGACAGAAGGAAGTAAATGAAGTTTCAGGAAAATAAGAAAGTGTGTATTCGCTTCGGCAGCTTGAACTGGAAATTATTTCAGTTATTTCCTATAAGCAGGAAAAGAAGGGGTAATTTCTTGGGGAAATGTATTTTGGAGTGGGCCTGTTAAAAGCTTTTCAGCAGCGTGTCTTGCCGGAGCCTGCAGCGGCGATGCCGTGGGTCAGGTCACAGCTTCTCGGGGTACCTGAAATCCCACCTGCCACCCCAAAAACAAGGGCTAAGGTATCTGCCCTTCAAAGGCGGAGGAACCAGTTTTTGAGAGTATGGTACGAACTTGGCTGTGAGATTGCTTGTCTCCTTATCTGCTAACAGATAGTTAAGGAGTTACTTGTTTAGGAAATAAAGATAGGAGGGGGGCAGCATTTTGCAGGCGGGAAAGGCAGCGTGCCTGCGGGGTCGCAAGGCTTCCACGAGATGGTGCTGCAGCCCGGGCCATTGAGCAAACGAGCCACGGCTGTGGGGTTTGTTGGCTTGTTCTGCTACTATTCTTTTCTTAAGCCTTTTTTATTAAGCCAGGGGTTAACAGCGAGTTGTTCGTTAATATATGCTGTGGCCAGTTTTGTGGATGACTTCGTTATATTCCTCCCAGTTCTCACTTGGAGATGACACCGATTTTGCTCCATGAATTCTCATTACTTGTTCCCTGGGGTGGTATCTTGTGAATCTCCTGATTCTCTCCTTTGCCCCCATGCTAACATGGGAACGGTTGGTGTAGTTTTAAGAGTGAGTGTATTAGAAATACCTGTCGAAGTCCAAATTTTACAGATCCCTGGAAATGGGTAGTTTCATTTTTGTTACAGACAGTGCCCAAATTCTAGAAGCAGGCAAAGCAGAATCACTTTTTCCTGGGTCCTAGAGTGTTTAAACAGTGCTCTAGAGTCCAGGTGCTACTCATTAATGCCCGTTTGAAGATCTTTCTGTGGGTTAGGCTGGAAGTGAGATTGGGACGTCGGTCCTCTGGCAGTGTATTCTGGTAGCAGCTCTGCCTTTTTGCTCTTGAAATCTCTGACCTTGCAGGATAGTTTTGGAAATGCTGTGGGCCCCTATGCTGTGACTCTTTGTAGGGAACAGTCCTACAAGTTAATGTGTTCCCCTGTGATACTGAGGAAATAATCACAGGATGGTTTCCTGAGAGATTATCAACGCACAGTTGTGTGGCTCACAGCAATGACAGCCAGGGATTTGTTAAACTAGCAAAATAAATACATAAATGACTAGACTTCTGTTGTGTTCATGACTTAAATCAGGTCACAAAAAGGGCCTGGTGATGCTAGTGCAAGGGAGAAGATAAAACAGCAATCTTGGACATGGGAGGAGAACAAGGGAGTATGGAGAAGGCAGATTTTCTTCACTTTTGGCAATAGAGATTAGAACTGCTTTGCCTCCTTGTGCAATGCCATATTAAGTTGGAAGTCTAGGCATCCTTTCAAGTTAATGGAGGCAGGGAGGCTTACAATTAAAGTGCTCAGAATTATCCTTTAAAGGATCCATGGACTATATAGCTAACTTGGATATTAGTTTCCCAAATGTTTAGAGTTAGGAAGTGTGACTAGTGTCTTCAGCTATGTTAAATGACAAGGACCTTCTTAAACATCTAATTTAGATTAATAATTAATTTTCTAAGCATTTGACTTTTTCTTTCTCTCAAAAAGTAAAACTGACTATTGGTAGACGTTGAGAAATTATTCTGAAAATATTCCAGCTAGCCTTAAATCCACACGCCCACCTTTGGCCTGGTGCATATGAGGAAGGCTTTTTTTTTTTTTTTTTTTTTAAATGAAACTGTAAAGAAATTACCTTGCCAGGTGACTAGGTCAGTGCAGGATTAAATGATGGTCTGTTACAACAGAATGAAACTGCAGTGCATTACTCGGATTTCAGTGGAATTTTCCTCGGTTTTTAATTGTCAGAAGAATCTGATCCTAAATGGAGTTCTTTGTATGTAGGTTTGAATCCTTAGCTGGGCCAAGACTAGCTTTCTGACAGGTAGCTTAGTTGCCATCTAAGACTGCTTTGTGCCAACTTAACGGAGAACAGAATTTTTGCTTACTTTAAGCCTCTTGATCTAGGTCCTCAAATTCCTTATCAATGTTTGTCTTTCATTTTTCTAAAAAAACCCAAGGGTAATCTGACTTTTATTAGAGAAGATCTTTATGAATTATTCTACCAAGTACTCAGAGGAATGCTAAGCAGCAACCAAAAGTATCTTGAAAAAGTTTGTGAGCTGAGTCCTACTAACTGCGTGCATGCACAGCTATAGAATTGGTGTGTAAGACTATAGAGGAGGAGGATAGTAGAAAGCACTGTGAGCTTACTTTTTCTTGTGTTATGCCAAAACCTTCTTTAGACTTGTAGAAGGTCAGTGCTTGTTCTGCCTTCCACATCTGCTGCCTACAGCCCAACCTTTTGGAAAGCAGTTTGAAAAAAGCTGCTGCTGTGGGGGCACAAAGTGGAGCGACACCTTGGGGCTTTCTCCCTCTGCCCCCTGTGTGAAAGGGAGGTTGTTCCCCATTTTGCTATCCTATTTTGCTACTCTATTTGGAAAATATTAGATTCTTTTGCTAAAAAGCAAAAATATTACCTTTCTTCAATATAATAATAATAAAAAAAAAAGAGTTATGTTCCCGTAATGCAACTTAGATTAGTGAGCTGTTAGTATTTCACTTCTCACTACAGGGTATGTTGACTTCTTGTCTTATTCAGTGGTCTTTTGAACAAGACTGCATTTGGTAGATGGTTCCACATTCTTTCCATCACTTGAGTATCTTCCACAACTTACTTAAGAAATATATAAAGTTATATAAGTTAACATTTTTCTTACAATATGAAATGTATTTATGATAAGTAATTGGTGTTTTTCTTTCACAGCAGTCATGATTAGCTGCTCTGAAATTAAGGGGATTTATTATATTGTTTTGGTGCACTTGATACTCCTTAAGAAATGTTGATGATGAGAGTTAATATCAAGGGACAGAGCTGACATTAAAGATTGTTTCTTGTTTGCTAATAACTACAGACTGTATCTATAATACTTTGTTCTGCATTTGAGTAGCTGCACTGTGAAAGTACTGGTAAAATTCATAAAAATAATAAGTAGATGATATATATACTTACTGGTAGTCTTCAAGAAACAAAGTGGAAAATTATTGTTTCATTGAGGTTGGTTATTTTTTAATTAATCGCCATGTTGCATTAGAGCAAAACATTCAAAAATTCCCTAATGGAAAAAAGAAAACTCAACCTTTTTTGAAGTTGGTAAAAGTTATCAGACCAATTATTCATTTGTAGCCTCCACTTCATTCTCTTGGAGGTGGGGAGCACATGGATGACATTTGTAAGCAAACAAACAGAATATGTGGTTAGTATGGAAAAAAAGCGGTTTATGGGGGGTGCTGCTTGAGGTGGAGTGAGGAACGGTTTCAAAATAAAATTGCCTACCACAGTTGTCACTCGTTGCCACAAGTTTGCAAAAATATATTCTTATATCAAAATTCTCTGCAAAACTCCTTCTCCAACAGTTTAACCTGTCTTCAGGAGCAGTTAATGCTGTGGTAAAGAACCAGCATTTAAGACATCAGATAATCAGATGTTCTAGAGTCTAGGACCAAAAATGCGGCTCCTCACCAGCCATGATTTCAAGCTAAGAATGGCTGCAGGAGTGGTCATGACACAACTTCTGCTCAGGTTGGGGGGTCTCCCTTGTCATTTAAACAGCCCAGGCAATGGCCTGGAGAGCTACTGAAATCAGTTAAGTTCATGTTGCTGCAAGGATTTCTTCACCATCTCTTTGAAGTATGTGATCCACAGTTTACAGGTGTAGACAACTGAGATGAAAAGGGATCTATAAGTGCAGAGTCATCATTTTTATTCAGTGTGCATTTCCAAGTGATTTCTGTATTAAAATGGCTGAAAAAAATAAAATAATAAAGTCAGATTTGTTTATTATTTTTATCTTGCAAAAGTAAATCAGATACTGTCTCTGAATGGTAAGTATCCTCATCTGGGATCAGATCCTGCCAAAATTTCTCTCATAGTTGTTTCATGACACAATAGTATATTTGGGTAACTGTGCAGGTATTATAATAAAAACTCCGGTGTCTTTCTGTTTCTTTGCAAACTTAACCTAGTCGTGATTACATCTGATTCTTATTATACTGTGTATCTCTGTGGGTGTGAGTATGCACAGAGACACATGCCCTCTTACCTTTTTTGGGAAAGAAAATGTATGAAGTACCTGAAAAGACAAAAAGATTTACGTAGTGGGAAGTCTGTGTGGGAGTAGGAAGAGCATGAATTTAATAAGCCATGGAGGTTTTTCATAGTAAGTAATTAAAAATTATTGTTGTTTTTGAAAGACAAAGGCATTGGTCATGTAATGTCATGCTTTTAGCTGTTGATTCTTTTTTTTTGTTCAAATACTTAATCTGCTGGACTGTACAGATCTTTGCAGAGTCAGTATTCTAAAATTTTTCATCCAAATATTTATGCTTCTCTTTAATAGATATTCTGTTTGTTTATATATAATAGACTTTGTCTGTTGTGTGGTTAAAAAGTACTTATTTGTTCATTTGCATAATTGTAAATTAATCTTGTTTAGAAAAGCTGTAAGGAATCATTAATTTTTATTGCTGGATTTTTTTTTTCCAATAACGAACCTCATCACAATACAGGCTACTGATTCTCCTCTGTCTCGTGTTCATTGTAGGAAAGACAGAGCTATTTTTAACATTTCCACAGTCTAGATAGTTGATTCTTCGTTCTGTGTGGTTTGGAGCTGAATTTGTAGAGCCTTTCATAATCATATCTTTTTTTTTTTTTTTAATCGTTTGTTTGAATTTGATCACTGTAGCTGATTCCATGCATTGATAATGAAGGCTTGGGTTGCCTGTTTCTCAGCATAAATTCACCTCAGACTTCTACTTTGACAGTGCTCTGTGTTTCGGTACGCATGGAGATACAGAACTGAAATTGCTTTGCTTTCTTTACAAATGACTCAGAGTGTGCTTGTCCTTCCCTAAAATGTTGCCAGCGTGTGAAGGATTTTCAATGAGCAGTGCAATAAGCCGGCATCTGGGAAGGTTTGAGGCTGCACTGGTATAACAGTGTACTGTCACACAGATGATCAGGGCTGGAGCCAAGTCTCTGTAGCACCGTAGATCATATTGGTCACATACTGGAAGTTTTGTTTATGTAACTTGGTTGCTGTTTAAGCTGGTTAAATAGCATTGCCATAATGTGGAGTGGACTTCCCAGTAGAGGTGAGCATGATTTTTATTATTAAACTTCACTGAATTGCTTTGTGATATGATATTAAGAGTGGATGCTTACATGTTTGGCATTATCTCTGTGTGCATGTCATTTGTGTTTTACTTATTCCAGTGGAAGGGGTAAGAAAAATGGCAAGGCATATAATGCATATTTTTATTCTCCTCTTATTTCAGTATTAAAAGTAACTCTAAATATATGGCAAGCTCCCTTTCCTTGCTTGCTGTTTGCAGAGGGCATCTTTCCAGTAGGTGACTTCCTATGCATTTTAAATGTTTTTGGAACATGTCAGTGATGCTGTATTATTATTATAGAAAGAAGCTAATTAGCAGTGTGACTGAATACCTCTTACCAGAGCTTGCTTTCTGGCTTGTTAAATCTCAAATTATAGTTATAATGATATGTAAAACACAAGAGCTGTCAGATAAACCAAGAAAGTAAGGAATGAAATAAATTGTATACTGGATTTGACATCTTATGTATGTCTGTCATTGTTAATATTAAAAGTTATGACCTGTCATGCCCAGAATAGCTTCCAGTAATTCATTTGCACTGATAAGTTGCTTTGAGAAGGGTATAAAATTACTGTCGCTTCTCCCTAACCAGTTAAATTTGAGATTAAGTGCAGTAAGTTTTATTTAAGGGGACAGATAGTGTGCTAAAGGTAGCCCGTGAAGTTCTAGTAGTAAATCTTTAAGCTCGAAAGAAGCATTATCGTAAACTAAATAGACTTTGTACCTATGTGTTTAAAAAAAAAAAAAAGTTTTTTATTGAGAATTTCACCTATAGCAGAACACAAAAAATTAGTTCCACTGAGTTACTTATTAAGCATTGCTGTTCTGCTAATATGTTTAGTTTGTGGTGAGACCTGCTATGATTATATTTGTGTTTGCTGATAGCAATTTTTTTAATAGAAGAAGGAAAGATGCTGAAAAATATTTATTAAAATGTTTTTCTTGCTTGCTATAGAAATGTGTATGCTTACTATGTAAAGACTGCTGTGGTTTGTTTTTTTTTTTATGAGGAACTAGGACAGCTCATGCATTTTCCTGCTAAATATATTTATGAGGCAGCTGTTTTATAGCTTTCAGCTCTAAAGTTATAGATAAGTGTGTATTTGTTTGACAGAAGATTCGAGAATTTCCATTTACTGCCAGTACATGTAAAGCTTGGCTAAGCAGACTGCATCAGGAGCACACACCATTTGTATTAGCCAATCTGTCTTTGCAAGTCCCAGGGCCACTATCTTGCTAGAAGCCACTGTGTGCTTTTGAAAGCATGAAATTAGTTTTATACTGAGCACATGGTCTCTCATTTAGCAGTTCTTCTTATGGTAATGGTCAATTTATGGTTCAGTGCCAGAATTTTGGTGTTCTGTCAAAGCTGATAGCTTCTGCTAAGGTGTTCGTTGGAGATAAAAACAAACAAACAAAACCCAAAACAACACCCCCCCCACCCCCAAAAAAAACCCAACAAAAATGTGGTTTGTGGTGGGGATCTAGGGAAACCCTAATAAAGGAAAATTCTCCCCAATGATCTAAACTACTCACATTTCTGATAGCATTTTGGAGTTATTTTGTTGTAGTCTTTCAGATAACATTTGTAAGCATACGTTTGTCATTCACGACATAAAATTATTAAATTCATTGTCACCTTCTTACACTTCATACAGAGTTTTATAATCACTTTGCAATAAGCTTTTTTTCGTGACGTGGAAAATCACTATCCCTTGATGCTAATTTGCTCTGCTTATTTAATGATCAAGGACAAAATACACTTGAAAAATGTATATGAAGCACCCTAAACATTCAGGAGAGACGCTTTTTAGAAAGCAACTTTAGAACATGTTACAGACTTCGCTCTTTCTTTGGAAATTGGTAGGAGTCAAAATAAGTTGTTATTAAATACCTTTTTAAAACCTCCTTTAATACATATAATTCATAAATTGATGAGCCAACTTTTTTTACCTGTGTTTCATTCTTGGAAGAGGGCATTCTAACTCTGCCAGATTGCTGACTGTTCCCTCACTAGCAGCTACCCTTAGTGAAAGATTAAGGTGGTTAACATCGTGCAGTATTAGGCTTCACTTGGGTTACTTTGTCCAGCTTACGTTAATCACTCTTGTATATTAGGTAATTTTAAGTTGCACTCCATAATTCTGACTTGATCCTGCAATAAGCATTTTTTTATGATACAATATTTGCTTCTTTGCTAAGTTCTGTCTGCAAGGGGCAAAATTTGATTTTGCATTTTGTGCGGAAGATGTGGTGGGCTCTAGAACTGGTAATGTTTCTTCTCTAAGTGCTGAGGAGAGATCCTGATCAGCTACTGATAATGCCTTCCTGGGAAAGAAGCAGCTGGAGGCCATAGCTTCCAGAAGCTTACTTAAGAAGTAAACTTAAGCTGGTGTACCAATTTTTTATTATTCCATCATCATGGAGGAGGAAGAGAAGTAGAAGCTATGGAGAATACTGCTCTTTGACAAAGATGCTTGGAAGGCACAGCAGAGTATCACTTCAACAAGGCTCCTTTCTCAAAGCCATGTTGTTTGGATCATCCTGTAGTCACGAAATAGATGCAGACTGACAGCTTGTTTTTTATACAACTTTAAAAAAGAACGATTGCTGTCGTTTTAGGACCTTTGAATAAATTTCCTTGCTATTCTTCAGCATGTGTTTAAAGACTACCAGCCAGAAAATACTGTAACGAACATTTGGAAAACAATGTGTGACATGTCACTACCATGACATGTAAAACTTGTTTTATTTCTTTAAGTGCTTGAGCTAGAATGCCTTTCCTTGTCCTTATATTCTTTTTATAGAGATATATATATATTTTAT
>NW_009219219.1:0-16432 GCF_000690835.1 Fulmarus glacialis
AAAAAACCCAAACCCCCCACAGAACTAGAGGACTTACCACCACAGTCCCATCTATTTTTTCCCTTTAACTATCTATTGGAGAAGGAACTATTTCACTTACTTCCTATTTTTGTAAGGTGACACATTACAAAGTAGACCATCTGCGTCATAGACTTATCACCCTTCTGATTTCTTTCCCATACGTTTGTCTGATGTATTTTATGGCTTTCTGTATTGGTTTTGGTAGGGTTGAATTCCCCTTTTCTGAAGGGCCTCTATTGACTCAGCCTTGGTGTACCACTCTCTTCCTGCTTCCCTTTTGCCTGTCTTCCCAGCGCCCCCCCCCCGCCCCCCCACCCCCCGCCTTCCAGACACATGTATCCTTTCTGAGATCCGACATTACTTAAGCTTTTATGACCTAAATTTAATTATTCAAATTTCTTTGCTTCCCGAGTCAAATTATTGATGGCACACTTCCACCTGAAGGGGTAGGAGGGCAGGAACTGAAACCTTCCTCCACAAATTCACTGGGCTTGTTTGGGCATGGCATTAGTTACCACTTCAGCAGTACTCTTGCATGTTGTATTTAGGAAAATATCTAGAAAAACCTCTCGTATGTAAGAAAGACAAATATCGTGGCTTAGTTTCCTTTGTCTATCACAAAGATTTTTCAAAACATTTTTGACTCTGAGCTAATCTGCTTTCACTTTAAATAAGTAAAGGGAAGGGAAGATAGAAGAGGAGGATCTTTCTAAAATGTTAATTGGTTTGGTTTTTTTTTTTTAAATCACAGCTGGCATGTCTAAGTTTAAATAATTACAACTGATGTAGCAGAACTTGGCCAACCCCAGTCAGCTGCCTCTGTACTTACTGCATATAAAAGGCAGGCATTCCGAACGGCAAGAACCTGTTAAAGCACATTGCGCAGCTTAGCTCATCTTTCCAGATCAGTACTACCGAAATCCAGTAAATACTTCTTAATGCAGAACTGTATAACATAGTTCTTATACTGGCAAAAAAATCCTCCTCCTTCACTCTCAGAGTGATAAGAAACAGAGAGTAACAAAACACAAAAAGGAAAAGTGCCGGTCAAGAGATTTAAAATCCTATGGCTAAGCAGAATGAAGTATGAAAAAATGTTCCATTTACCATAAGCAAAAAAAAAAAAACCCTAAGGTACACAACCTTAATTATACCTCTGATACTAATCTGTATCAGTAATTAGTTAAGGCTGGGAACATTCATTGCGTAGATAGAGGTTATTTATTTATTTTTAAAAGACCTTACACTCTATACATAAAAAAATAGAGGTAAAGAGCAAAGGGCTAGTGATTAAGCCCCTCAGAACATAATTTGATGTAAAATTCAAGCCACCAAAAAAAAAAAAAAAAAAAAAATCAAATGTTAATTTATATTTAATTAATTTTAACTGTAGACTAGTAAAGTTCATCAGAATATCAACAGACAATTAGGTACGGTATCATTTCTACTCCACACATTTATATGGATTTGTTTTTTTTAGTACAGCAGTATTTTAATACAGTTTAACAGAGTACTAATTGTAACTTCAGACTCCCATATGTGGTAATATCTGGAAACCTTTAATTATTTAGAGACAAAAATCAATTTTGCACTTTTAAGTCTATTCTGTGAACTACACTCAAGTTCAAATTCAATTCAAGTAGAGAAAATAATTATCATAAAATAGCCTCAATTTGTTGTCTCAATTCACTCTTAGACATGTGCCAGAGTGTTTTACAAAAGCACAAACAGAAACGTCAGCTCTTTATGCAAGTTTTGAAAGCATACACACCTCTTCCTTAATAAAAAAAAAACAAAAACCAAAAAACCCCCAACAAAACTTTATTCAGGATGAGTTTCTTTTTAACATTTTAGAATAAAGACCTTCTGTTTCATGCCTACCTATTCCCTGGTTCTGAGACCATGAATAAACCACCTGGGTAAAAGTGCAATTTTCTGCACCATGCCTCCTCTGTAGTATTATAATCATACTCTAAAACCTTTTATTCAGCTTCTTCATTTTTCTCTTCCAAGTTAAATGTAACCCTGCTTTTTCAAGCACACATATTATACAATTCAGTACCTCCCCGAAGTAACATACAGTACAGACTATCGCTACTATCCACTGATGCTTTTCAAATGTAATCCTATACCGCAACATGTATTTGCAGTGTATTTCCAACAGACCGATCACTGAAGTCAGACAGGTTTAGATATTTGTACGCATTGTTACTTCCACTGCTGTCATCCCAAGAAATGCCAGATGAAGATCAGAGCAATAAGCACTGGACAGACAAAAGGACCCGTGGAGCTTATAGGTAAGGTTTACAGCCAGCTGCCATCTGTTTTAGAAGGAACGGGAGAAGTACTGGCGTGAGCAGGGATGTACCACACTAAGCAAGGTCCAACTGAGGGGCCGGATGCCTCGGAAGGAAAATACCTGCTTGGAAACAGCGTACGCAAACTTGTGACTATCTTAACAGATACGAATTACATTTTCATTGCTTCTTCTTCTTAACGATGCCATTATTTTTACTTTACACCCAAAAAAAACCATCACAGTGAGAAATAGAACAGAAAATAAATAAAAGTCTCAAACACTGGAGCTGACAGTTCATTTATGGAAGTTATACTTTAATCTCCTATCTCCAAGCTAAGCTTTAAACGTTTAAGTCAATAGCTACTTAGCCTACTGGACAACCATTTATGCTCTTTTTTTAAATATCAACGATATTGAAGCAAAACACAAAACTCACCAAAGCACAAAACAAAAATATTATTCTACAACTACAGCAAAACAGAAAAGAGGAAAGTTATTTTTAAGCACCTCTGTGGAAGTTGTACAAGATATTTCATACTACAGCTCCTTTGGTCAACTTACGAGCAAGTACATGCAGTAATGCATGATCGGTATTTGAGGAAGGATGCATTTATTGCTGAATCTCCAAGAATTGCAATCAAGAAAGTCTGGCTCTAGCACACGGAATTAGACGCACATGATTTCAGATCAGTCCTGTTACAGCAAATTAAAATAAAAAAGCTCACAGCGAGTCTTTCCATGCAATGGGTTCATTTTGCTCCACTGCCAGTATAGAAAGATACTAGAAGCTGTATTTCAGTATTGAACATCAACAAGTGCAACAATCTGTTTAACTTGGAAAAGTTACAGTAACACCTTTTTTACAAGTTCTCTCTTCACTACACAGCAAGCTGAGGGTTAGAAGTACTTTAATGTCAGTGATCCCCCCCATCCTGCACCCAATTCCTTACGGTTTTTTGTCCAGCCTAACATAAGCAAGCAATAAGACTGCATCATTTCCAAAGCAACCAATACAACACACGGACACCTAACAACCTTTTCAGAAAGCACTTATTTAATTAGACCAGGGCTCATGCCAAATCAATCAAATTCAAAACACTATGTTTTAGTCAAAGCTAACGCTACCTCTTCTTTTCTGCATAAACAAACCACTAGCCTTTTCATTCAGTGAGAAACTGCAAACAAACTTGTTTTGCCCCGAGACATTTCAAGTCACCTCTTGTGCCATTTGATAACAGTTATAGATTCTTTCCTTAGTGCAATTTAATCTGCACCTGAAGTGCAGATCCTCCTGAATTTAGAACAATACATAAAAATGGATGAGTTATTTTATAACCTGAATGGTGAACACAGCCTTCTCCACATGAACTATTTCTGTACACATACATGGGGGGCGGGGGAAGGGGGGGGGTGTGTGTTCAAAGAAGTTAAACTTGTTGATGGTCTTTAGAGAATCAGCTGAAGGAGACGTGTTCTTGCACAATACATTATTTTAAGCTTGCTGAAAACTGATGCAACACACAAATGCGCATCTTCCTTTATTATTTTTAGCATGGGGATCCACCTCCCTGCTGCCCCAAGCTACACCAAGAGAATATTAAAATAATCTTCCAGTAAGGAAGAATTCTGCATGCTTACTAGACAGGATAATCACAGTACATGCTAATTGTACTTGGCTACAGATGCTTAAACAAACACATTCAGAGACTCGCCATCTGACTTCCAAGCCACATACAGCGAAATTTACATTTTACAAATATTTAACTGGAAGTAAAAATGGTAAGGCTTACATAGCTGTCACAGCTTCATGCAACTGAATCAATTAACAATAGAAAACCTTAAGACAAAACAGGTATGGGAAGCTTGCCATTACTCACAAAAACCTAACTGGATCAGATTGCAACGCAATTTCTCAGCTCCTGGAGCAAGTGCCCATGTAATCTCAGCATATCCCGCCAACAAAGAGGAAAAAGCTGTCGGTCCCTGCCAGCAAGTTGTTTTAAGCACCTGCCTGCACCTGGGGGAAATAAGAAAATGCAGCAGCCAAGCCAGGGGAGCAGAGGGATGGAGCACAGCAAGAGGCGGCGGGGGAGAAAAGGCCAGCGCATCGCCAAGGGAGATTTCCAGTTCTTCAGTTCTGATCCTACAAAGTATTACTTGCAGTCTGAATTTCATTTATATGTAGACACATATATACACCCACAGAGCAGATCAAACTTCAGTCAGCACTTTAAAACAAAAACATTCAGGGAAGTGGTGGGAACTTCTGCATTTTTCTTTTGCTTTGTGGTGAAAGTGACTGAACTGTCTAATGAGATGAAGCTTGGGGACTGATCATACAGAAGCCAGCGAACAGATTTCTTAAATTGCCTTGAATTTCAGCTCCAACCTTGTTTTTAATTCCATTTATTCTTTCATTTTAACTCCAGCTATGCTCCCATTTCTTCTGACAATTTCTGGGCATCCCTTGATGTAATCCACAGAAACAAAGAAAATAATATTTTTCCATCGTAGGCTTTCTGCCCCCTGCAGAAATGAAGCTGCTGCTTTCTGTTCTACCACGATGTTCACTGAATGTAAAATGTGATGCAGTTGTGGACTGAACACCAGCTCCAGATCTGCTGCATCCATACAACAGAAAACCCCAAGAGGTCCTGCATTACAGAACTGGCTTTAGGCAATCTCGGATAAAACCACTGCATAAAGAACTGCACAAGAAATAGCAGTTCCAAAACAACACACAAACTTTTTCTTTCCATTTCAGCAACTCATAACAAAGACAAGCTCAAAATTCATATTAAATTCTTCACCGGCTTTCTTCCTGACAAGGTATTATAGCCTGGTGTTTTTAGAGCTCAAGCGCTTTAGTTAGAATCCACTGCCTTATACGTGCTGAAACCACAGAATCCACTGAAATTACACAAAGCTTTGAATTTAAAAAAAAAAAAAAAAAACCAAAAAAAACCAAAAAAACAAACTTATCTAAAAGAAAACCACCAGCCACTAAAAAAAAAAAAAAGAGGAAAAAAAAAGAAAAAACAACCCCAAACAGAAAGCTACATCACAGCCTCAAAAAAATGAAGTCACATGTAATCAGAACCATGCATTTAAGGCTTAGTATCCTGCAAGATACTAGGGTGTTTTTGGAGGACCACAATAAAAGCTTCCAGCTTTATCTTTCTCAAAACTGCTACTAAGATTTAAACCTACGGAACTGACAAAAAGAGTACAATATTTATACCATGTTGTTTATTGCATGGGGTTGGGGGGGGCAAGGAATAAAAAAGATTAGTGAAAGAGCAAAACTTTAACATCATTATCTGGTAACGTGCTCTACATAGCATCACATGCACAAGCTACAGGTGTATTTTCACATCTAAATTTGTTTTTGATTAAAGACCTCTATTTAGCATTAATGTGATGCTGTCAGTAAAAAACTAAGCTCTCAAGCTAACAGTGCCCTCTTAACTATATTTCTGTCTTAAAAAAATAATGTATAAAACCTCGAGGGCAATCCGATAAAATTTCTTCCTCTGGAATTTCTTAGAAAGCTGCGTGCTGAAAAATTGCGAGTTTTGGATCCCATCGCCACCGTTGGTTCATGCAGTCGAACTGCTCTGTCCGTACTCCACCCCACTAGCTCCATCCAACAAACTTACAGATCAGGGTCAGATTTTTATCACTTATTTCTAACAGCACAAAACACAAATTAACGAAAAGCTCAACACAAGTGTTCCTCAAACTGATGCAGCTGCAACATAATTACGAGATTACCAGTACTTATTAGAATAGCAATCATATTTTCCAAAATTAACTTGATTTTTAAATTTCAATCAGTTTGACAGACCAAGATATTTTAAACACCTGTATAACCGCAAATCAAGGGTTATATCCAGGGGCACACGTACCCAACGATCAACAGAACTGCTTAAAAGTTAGTGGTCTTCTCCAAACTACAGTTACTGACTTGTGTCAGAAACTTGAAGATCGGACATGATCTTGACAAAGACCAAGATCTCCAATGATTATATATAGTGAAAACAGAATAAACGATTTCTGCCTGTGGCACCATAAGGGAAATTCCCAACTGAACACATGCTTTTCCCTCAAAACCCTGCCCCATTTTCCCCAACACCAAAGTCCTCTCTTGCTGCAACAGCAGTTAAAGGTGCATTTGCAGCTCCTTATAGCAGAGAGAGCTCATTGCCCAATTCCACGTTCAACCACAGCCAGATGAGCTTCAGGCAACATGTAGAGAGGTGGGTGGAAAAAAAACCCAAACAAAAAACCCACTCATTTTCCACTGTCAACAATGAAAAGAAATAATTAAAAAAATAATAAAAACCCCCACACATCTTCCATTAGGTAAACTAGGCTGCAAGATGATAGCTCTCACTTTTTCCCCTGTATTTGACAGATTATTTTTAGGTGAGTGACTACTTCTCAAGGTATGGCGAACAGGCTTTTACTCAAAACTGAAGGCATTCTTTTTATTATAAATAATCCTGCTGGCATCAGTCTATACCTCCAGCACCTTAAGCAATAGATCATGATTTTATTCTGTGCTTCCAGCAAACTCGAGTGTTTAAGAATAAAAGGCCAATGCATCTCCAGCGCCCTTTATATTTGACAAGTCAATACCTCTAGTACCGTGCACAGCTGTATAAATTCATACCTGGAATAGAATTTTTTCTGAATTCATTGCAAGAATTATTAGGATTTTGTTTTGTTTTAAAAAAAAAAAAAAAATCTATTTGGAGAGAAAGTGTTACACAGTTTTATTATAACCTTCAAACAAATTGTATCAACACTTCGGACAAAAAAAATTCATATGCAAATAACAATTTTTTGCTCATTTCCAGAACACTAGTTCTGATCTCTGCCACCAAATTCTTTTGCGGGTGATGTTCTGACCATTAAATTTGATAATACAAGTCAGTTGTGGCATAACGAAAAATCAATACTCATTCATCAAGATGTCTCATAGAAGAGATTTTGCATAGATCCATCTAATAAATCTACCAAATGCTTGTCCGCTTGCAAAGTCAACATACTTGTGTATCTTTTGACAATCAAAGCTGCTTGGCTTAGTTAAAAGGCATTCAAATACACCTTTGTTGTTGTGCAAACTTTTCCAAGTCCAAATCAAACAAAAAAAGGAAAAAAAGTGTAAGTAATAATGGATCTAGTGAGGTTAGCAAAATGAATGTACTAAGGCATGATGGCCAGATTTACCTGAATTATGCACAGCTATGTGTATACATTTGAAATACAAGATACTTGTTCGAACACAAGTGCTGTCAACGCAGCAGATTGCGGTGGGCACCGGTTAGTTTGCCAAGGAGAGGAGGGGGATGGAGAGGGAGGTGTCAAGGAGGGAGAGCAGGAACAGAGGTATGAAATCCCTGCAACCAACACAACACAGGACTTTCATACGAATCTTCCCTTCAAACAGGACTGCTGGACTGATGTCTGCCAGCATTAAGCTGCTGTGCCTCTGCCCAGGGAGCGTTTTCCCCAATTTGCAACTCCACTCCTCACATTCCTATGGTGGGAAAACGCTTCACGAAGCTCAGGGACATCAGCTGTTCCCAAGCTGGGAACATGTTCTCCCATCCCCGTTTTCTCCCTAGCAAGTTCACAGCTCCGTGGTGTTCAGCTGTGACTTCCTAACACCCATTAAGGTTGTCTCACTGTGCGGGACAACAATCCCCCTGCACCACATCCCAGTCAAACCCTGCTCATTGCCGCGTTTCACCGCTCAGATGAGCCCCAGGGCTTCAGGACAGCCACGCTCATAGACCTTGGGGTTATCCAAACCAAACCCAAGTTTGTTTTCAGATGAAGAATGATTTACAAGAATTCTGACTAACAATAATTTGCCACCACCTCCAGAAAAGAGTCTCCCAAATCTTAAAGAAAACAAAAAAAAGAAAAAAGTCATACATAAAGATGACTTTAAAACTTCAGCAATTTTAAAGCAAAAATGATTTTAAAATAGTTCCAATATGCTGAACCCTCCTGATACTTTGTGGTTTTACTGTCATGTATTTCCCTTAAAACCACTCTTCCTCAATTGCTTTTCCTATAAAGGTCCTCCACACGCAACCAGTGCAATAAAGCTCAAACAATGTAAATTCGTACCAAAAAAGTTAACTCAAAACAATTGCAATTCTTCCTTTAATTTCTTTTCAGTTCAAATCACTTTGAATGTACCACTTTCAACATGAATATAGGCTGGTTAAAACAAAAAAAAAAAAAGAAAAAATCATTCATCTGCTGGACTCTGCCCTTTTCACAAACAATTCCCAATTCCTTCTTAAAAGCAATGATGCATTTTTAGAAGTCTACAATACAAACAACTTCTGTTCCACTGTTCAGCTTCCACTAATCTTTCTATTAAATTTGCATTTCTGAAATGTAAGGATTGGGTGAGATAAGACGACACGTGATCATTTTTAGAAGTTGGGTGAAAAACTAGGGTCTTCAGTCATCAGGCTTCAAATGCAGTAGTGGTCTAATGGTTCTGGTCCAAATGTCAATGGTTCTGGTCTAATGGTCCAAGTGGCGGTGGATTTCAAGTGGTGTTCCTCATGGGTCAGTACCAAGGTCAATACTGCTTCATCTGGTCAATGGGATGGACACATCCTCATCCTATTTGTGGATGACACCAAACTGGGGGAGGACCAAAATGGTGGGGCGTAGGGCTGCCACTGCCCGGCATCAGGACAAACTGGAAGACTGGCTTGACAGAAGTCTCACAATATTCAGCAAAGGCAAATGCAGAGTCTTGCAGCAGCATCAGGATAACCCCACGCCAGCAGTGCCGGCTGGCATGACCACAGAAAGGAGCTGGGGATCCAGGTGGACAAATTGAATACGGGTCAGCAGCAACCAAGGCTGATCACACACTGGGCTGTATCAGCAAAAGTGCAGCCAACAGGTTGGCAGAAATGATTATTCCCTTCTGGGTGACAGCTAGACACATGTCCAGTTTGGGGTCCCCTAGGATAGTGGAGATTGACCAACTGCAGAGAGCCCCAGTGGAGGGCCATTAAGATGGTAAGGAGGCTACAGCACATCACATATGAGCAGAGACTGTGAGACCTGGGATCCAACTCTACTCTTCACTACGTTGGGGGGCAGGGGCTATAGAGAAGAGCGCACCAAACCCCTTTCAGAGGTGCACAGGAAAGGGGCATGCAGGAGGCAACCATCACAAGTTGCAACAAGGGAAACTCCAACTCAGCAACCTGTTTTAGCTCTTAACCACTCTAAATGAGGATTTTTTTTTCCTTTGTACCCAGAGCTGTAGCCTTTCCATCCTTGGAGATACTCAAAATTCAACTGGAGCAAGACCCCAAGTAACATGATCTGCCTTTGAAGCCAGCGCTGCCGGGGCTGGGGAGGTGTTGGACCAGATGACCTCCAGAGGTTCCAACCTACATTTTTCAGTGATTCTATGATCTATTCTAGGAGGGCATGCATGGTATAGGATTACAAATGCAATATACCAGCAAGCCAAAATGCACTGCCAAAATCAAGAATAGAAGATCTACTCTACAGTCTTTTGACATACCCTTGTCAGCAGATGCTCCAAAATGCTGGGTCAAAACTCATGGGAAAGGGCAAGGGGAAGGAGAAAAAAAAAAATCCAGAAATGCAAACACACAGTTTTTCTGACATATCTGTACATAAAGACTTCTATCTTATATAGAGCAGATCATACCTTTTTGTGGCTCACCCTCGAGCAACAGACACAGGTAGCACAGATGCTGGTAGTACGACTTAACTTGAAGGAGAACAAACAGCTGGGATGAAAGGTAAGTGTTATGAAATGGAAATTTTCTTTTTTAAGATGCCCTCCACTGTTTTATTCCCACCAGATCCTACTCTAAAGCCACAATTCAATAACTGATTTATCAATCTGTTTGAACAAATCCTGATGTCACTTATTAAATATGTACGTATCGCCCATTCTGTCTCAGTCAGAGGTACTTCATTGCAGAACATCTCGAGAAAAACTTGGGGAAGAAACTTGTTTGTTTAAATAGAAGCATCTGATAGCCTATCCAAAGTCACAACAAAAAAAAACCTGTTACAAACAGCCCAGGGAAAACAGATTTTCTGTAACACAGCTGATACAACAAACTTTCCTCCAACATAAATGTCCTGGTGTCTCACAGAGCCAGTACGGCTATGTTTGGGAATGGAGAGCACTGGACATGCTGGGCCAAAAATTCAGCTGATATTAATCAAGAGAACCCCATCAAGGAGAGTGGATCTGACCTGCTGTGCTTTTGTTGTGTGCATTGAAAAAAACTTTGGTGAAGTCTGTTGTGATAACTTTGATTTAGGTTGGTGGACAGTCCTCAGGACAGAAAGTCTGCTAAGGAGAATAGGGTAAGAGATTAGTTGTTTCAGTCTCTGATAGTTTAACTTGGGAGTGGATGGAAGTATACCACCTTTTTGAAGAACATAGAATATAAAAGTAACTATTGCTTTTTGCTAATAAATATAATTAAGATCTGTGTGTCTAAAGTCCATGTTAGCTTTAGGAGACAAACTGAAATTTACTACGAAGACTGGAATGCGGCCATAATTTGGGTTTCCTAGCAAGGTGAAACAAGTAAGAGGAACCTACACTGGTGAAAAATGTAGGTGCCAGTTGAACCTGAAGACAAGATAAAAGGCAATAATAAGCTTTTATGTATTTTTACATGTATTAAAAAAAACACACACACACTTATCATCCTGCTTCCTGTAATTACAAGGACACACCTCATCTACGCTACTGAAAACACTACTTTCATTTTAAAACTACTATTTTGAAGAATTTTGTTGGGGACTGTGAATTTCAGGGGGTTAATAGGGCACTGTTAACTGCAGAGTCTAAATCTTATCCTTTCTCTGGAATAGGAAATGCTGATAGCCTGGGAGATAAAAGAAAACAGGCTTGTCCAGCACTAAAACTCCAACAAAAATATTCACTCACTCCATGTTGCTTAAAGTTGTGAGCATTTGCAAACAAGAAGCCCACAAACAAATCAAGGAGACTGACGTGACCATGCTTGGGTGAAAGTAACTTTAAAAGTTAAAATACTGGAGAATTTATGCACTAAAAGGTCTGTAATAAAAAAAAGGAGGTTGAGACATGTTGCAGAGAGGGTACTCAACCATTAGTAAGAATGTCAGTTCTTACATTTGGAAAACATAGCCTCTATTGTAAGAGTTTCTGCGTGAGCTGTACAAAAAGTTACTGAGCTGGGTGCAATGAAAGGGGAAAAAAAAAAAAAAAAATCACAAAAAGAAAGGAAAAGAGGGGAAAAATTCTTTCAGTATTAGGAAGATTCGCTGTTTTGCTGGCCAAAATGCTAAGTCTTCTGATGAAAGGAGTACATTCGAATGCATTAAACAGGTACTGCAAAAAAAAATGCTGTCAAAAACGTGGGAAAAATGTTAAATGCTAAACTATTCACCATTCTTGCCCAAGTTGCAAATTAACACTTTGAGCACACATTACATTGATGCAAAGCAAAACCACCTACACCGATAACCTAAGTCATGTGCAAATACACATTAATTCCAACAGTTTTTGCTAGCTCCCTGGTTGCAAAGAAATAAACACAAAAATAACCCAACTAACGTATATCACCAAATCAGCTAACAAGCACAGAATAAGCCCTATAAGAGATGTAAGGGGAAGAAAAAAAAACCCTCAGAACACTAAAACCCTTCGAGAGAGCAAGTGTGGCAGAGTTTGATCAGTGACTGAAGATGCCAACCCTTATCAGTTTCTAAATTCCTGTCTGCTGGCTGTCAAGTGTCATTTATGAAAATGCAGTCTGAGTGAACGAGGCACACTTCATGACTCAAGGTAGCGTGGCATCAGATATTCAGGATTTAAATAGATGCATCTGATTAACCCATTTAGAAAATAGAGAAAAACCAAATAACCACTTAGACATTTGAAGAAAGTATGCAGTCACATCTAATATTGATACCTCGGTTCATTAAATAAGGAAGGTTATACAGACCAGAGGTTTACATGCATCTACTAAAAATATCAAGATAACTTAATTGTATAATTGCACTCTTTTGTCCCCCAGCAGTCTCCTTATGTCACTCAAGATTTTCTTACTTGGACAATTAACGTAATCAGATTAGAACATCCAAAAAAGTTGGAGAAACCGTTATCTAATCCAGTTAGGGAAACAAAAACCTGAAACATTTCACAGTATGTTTCTATACATTTAAGGATTTTAACCTGAGAACACCTGCCGACGGGTAATTTTTAAACAGTTACAATAACTCCTGTTAGTAGTTTTACTCGGGTGCATCAACTTTTTACAGAACCAAGAACATGCCTACCATTTTCCTCTTCAGAGATCTCAAATTAAAAATTTCAAACACACCCATATAGAAAGAGCAAAGTAATCAAAAGGTGCCTTTCAGACCAAATATCATCCATTTAGAAACATATCTGTGCCAAAAGCCACTGCATGTTTTTTGGAGGAACTTCTCTGTGAAGAAATTAACTGTATCACAAAATTTTGTCATTCAACAGTACTCTAGAATTTTATGCAATGCATTGCCTTACCTTTCAACACATCTTGGTTATTGCAATCGCCTGTGGCAACCCAGGCTATACAGAAGTGAGACTACACACTGTTTGCATAGCACAAAAATTACTACATGTTAAAAAAATGCATACTTGCATAACAAATTTTGCTCTGCAGGAAAGGACAGCATAGATCTCATATTTGTAATAATATTTAGTATTTCTTCAATTAATCTTTACTTCTTAAAGTAAACAAAAGTCACCTCTGCCATCTCCCTTTAGGAATTCCTTGACAATGCTTTGTAATAGCTCCTAACGCATCCTCTCTTCCACACACTTTCAGTTTTGCATAGATTAATGTAGTATACTAATTAAATATTTAAGTGTTTACTTGGAGATACAAGCTGTCTTTTGTCTTCTGCTAGCCCACATTTCACCTGAAGGAACACCATTTGTTTGTGTGGAAGGGTACGCTGGGGGAGGCAACCGCGCCTCCCGTTATAGCTTCCCCTTTCCTTTTTCCAAATTTTAATTCCTCATCGCTCCAGCAAATTACTTCCACATGGGCCTCTGCTCTTCATGCCCAATTTCTATCCAAAGGCAATTTCTGTAGAAAGACTGAACATAACTGGTTCAGCCATTTTTTAAGCTGTCTATGCACCCGCCCCACAGCATCTTCCTTATGCCCTGCACAGAAAACTGGTGTTGACATAACTGAGCGATCTATGCATTTCTACTCCAAAACACAGGCTCTATGACAAGTTACTCCAAGATCTTAGGAGCACACACCCCCCCACCAGCCTCCCATCCCTTGCAAGGGCACACGCTGGCAGATTTTGTCAGCTTGCAACGGTTTTGCTCAAGGGCTTATGACTCTCGAGCAAAATCCTGTCGCCTCGTAGAACGAGTCAAACACATGCTTCTAAACAGCTGAATCCCTCAGACACCGTAGGAAATACGAGGAAAAGGAGTCCCCAGAGAAGAGGGAGCTGCTGGTAGGTGTGGTGACAGTGTCTTCCTGAAACCCTGATGCAGAGCAGTGATCAAGAGCTTAAAAAATGCCAGATGGTGCTTCACTGCTGCTACATCAGCTGTCGAAAAATAAAAAAATGCATGCAAAGAACACCGCACCATACACGTTAACCAGCCTTACATGTCACGGCAAGTTTTCCAGGTTAACCGCTCACCACGTCAGTCGTCTTTAATCTTAAAACGCATTGAACAGTAAGTAGGATTTAATTTGCAAAGCAGCATTTCTGAGGGACTTCTTATAACAGCGACCTCGCAAACGAGCCTAATATTGCAAAACCATTCCTTGGTTTCTCAAAACAACCTCATGGAAATACCCTCCTCCTTATACGCAAGGGCTTGTGAACATGTTTAAACTTACACACCGAATGAGATTCAAGCCAGTCAACAGGAATAGCTAGCTGCACAGAACTGTTTTCATCTAAGATGTTGAAGGGCCAGAGCAAAAGTTGCATAGGAAAGCGACAAAACCCTTGAAAATATAGAATTTGAACCAAAAAAACCCTAAGCCACAGATGAAGATGACCACAAAAGTACTTGAGCCCAAAAAAGCATATCACATTATGCCTCTTCTGAACATTTTAAAAGACTGCTGCATAAAAACGGTACAGTCACAAGCATGAGAAAATGCTTACCATTAGCAATCCCAGTCCTCCATACTGCTAAATTTTGCTCTCCTTCTAATCCTGGCCTCTTTCCTAGCGGTATTTCAGAAATAGCACTGTACAGTGGGTTCTGTACTCCAGAAACTATTTTACTCAAGTTGCACTCTTCCACAAAGATGATATAAAGCATGATGCTTCTTGAGAAATGAAGATGACTTCTCTCTTAAATCGTGCATACTTGTAACATCGGTTGAAATTGATCTGATTTTTAAAAAATGTTCACATTTTATTCACCTTTACATTTATTGTAAAAAGGACATCACAGAACTCTGTTTTCTTACATTACATAAAGACAACCCACATTTTGCAGACATGAAAAGCTAACACCTCACCAAAGCATATGAAGAACCTCTTTACTTAACGACCAGTTGAAAGTCATTGGGGCAAGATTATAAAGGCTTAAAAGCTACAAGGCTCTGAAAGTCCCATTTTATACTTCACATGACTCCTGTATAATCAATAAACAATATTTTTAGCCCCAAGAAGTAGTAAAAGAAGGATAAAGTTCTCAGCCATGAAAATTAGTTTTCCAGGTATTCTGACTTTGTAATTGTCATAGCCAAGACTAAATCCTATACCTTCCTCTGCTATGAAGTAAATACAGTACATAGCCTTTCCTAAACTCCAGAAATTTGACTGTGGCAGCAGAAATAAAATAAGGGAGGATGAAGATGAAAAAAGCAACTTAGAACAGGCACTTTTGATGCCAAGCCCATCATCTGTGTTATTAATAGGTCACACATGGACCCCATGTGATGCTATCAGTGAAATGAAAAATAAAGAATCCATTGACATGGGTACAGTTATTTCCTACAATATTGACTTACAAAATACTGTTAAAACTGCGTGAGGAAGTAGTAAATAAAAAAACCTATGGAAAACACAAATAGACACGCAGAGTAAGAACTGCAACGATCCTGAATTACCTTGGGATATCCTAGTGCCTTATCATAAAGAACAAGCAAACAAGGACTAGTAAGGACCTGAAATGCGATTCAGGCATTCCCCATGGGGATCAAGAATGATCAAGTTGCTCAGGGCAGGAGGGTGAGAGCACTGGAAGATTACCACAAACCACTCCTGAAGCATGGGAGTCCCACGTGACCTCAGATCCAGGAACAATCAAGACTTCATTAACAATAACCTAAAATTGCATTTTTCTCACCTTACCAGGAAAGGGCAGCTGCAATTACTGAGGCGGGATATTTAACCACTGCCTTTGACAACATGAACCAAGCTTAGGCCTATTTCTAAGGTTCCTTTTGTAACAAAAGGGTCTTTAAAATTACCTGATAAATACAAAGTACTCCTTTTTTTTTTTTTTTTGTTAGAAGAGAATCACTAGAGAGAATAAGCTGGCAAGCTCTCAGAGTATGTTTCTTTCAAAAGCAGTTGCAGGATGGACTAGTGTTGGCAGCCAGAGCCAAGGTTGCAGAACAATTTCCATTATAACACTGTTTTCAGAGGTTTGTAACTTTCTCAAATATTTACCTTTTTATTTGAAAGGTTTCACATTCACTCTGGGAATGCTCTTGATAAGCATTGGAAGATGCTTCTTAAAAACACATATTAAAAAAATAATCATACTATAAAATGTGATCACTCAGGGACTATATAATGATAATATACGTAAAGGTCTATACAACCAATCTGAACCTGACACATCCCTGACAGCTCAGCTATGCAACCAAGATGTTGGGGGGTGGGAGGGGAGGATGAATAGGTGAAAAGTTTAGATTTAGACACCTAGCAAACCAAATACATTCCTTTATTTTCTTCTGCTTATAACACAGCTATGGATTGGCTTGTTTACCAAAAAAAAAAAAAAAAAAAAAAAAAAAAAAAATTTTAAAAAAA
>NW_009219219.1:16463-23459 GCF_000690835.1 Fulmarus glacialis
AAAAAAAAAAAAAAGAATTCTGAAGAAATTAAATCCAAACCAACGAATTATAAACCAGCAGCCTTCCATCTGGAATTATTCAAAGGCACGTATGGTCATATTTTTAATGTAGAAAAATTCTGTAATCTGATACTTATTCACCTTTCTCATGATTAGTTGCTCCACAACATAACTAGCTTTAGAATATGGGGCTTGCAATCTGGTCTTGTAAAAGAAATATTAAATTAAAGTTATTAATTCATTAATTTGGGGCTATTTCCATAAAACATACACATGCTAAGAGACTGAATTAGGTTGCCTTCTTTTTTTCTTTTAGCACACAGCAACAGTAAAACCAAATTAAAATACATTTTCTCATCTGGAACGTATGCATAACTGCCTTAACAAAGACAGCTAGACAAATAAAGATAATCAAGTGGGATAATTATTTCATTAGCTGCGCTCAAGGATGGGGTTTGTTTCAAAAACCAGTAATACATTTTTTTATATATGATTTTTGAGACTACATGATGACATAGCCTCATGCTACTTAACCACCTTTTTCAGAAGGCTTTGGAGAGGAAAATCCATTCCCAAGATGGGAGCACCTGGTCTCTCTTTTCACAGATCTTTCTTGAGGATGGCGTGACAAGGAGAAGGGAGGGAAGAAGTAGAAGAAAAGGAAGAGAGGGAGAAGTAAGCTGCTAGGTTTTGGAGAGAGGAACAGGGATGTTCCAGAGGGACCTGGACAAGCTTGAGAAGTGGGCCCGTGTGAACCTCATGAGGTTCAACAAGGCCAAGTGCAAGGTCCTGCACCTGGGTCGGGGCAACCCCCAGTATCAATACAGGCTGGGGGATGAAGGGATTGAGAGCAGCCCCACTGAGAAGGACTTGGGGGTACTGGTGGAGGAAAAGCTGGACATGAGCCAGCAATGTGCGCTCGCAGCCCAGAAGGCCAACCGTACCCTGGGCTGCATCGAAAGAAGCGTGGCCAGCAGGTCGAGGGAGGTGATTCTGCCCCTCTGCTCTGCTCTGGTGAGACCCCACCTGGAGTGCTGCCTCCAGCTCTGGAGCCCTCAGCACAGGACAGACATGGGCCTGTTGGAGCGGGCCCAGAGGAGGGCCACAAAAATGATCAGGGGGATGGAACACCTCTCCTATGAAGAAAGGCTGAGAGAGCTGGGGTTATTCAGCCTGGAGAAGAGAAGGCTTCGGGGAGACCTTATTGCAGCCTTTCACTACTTAAAGGGGGCTTGTAAGAATGATGGCGGCAAACTTTTTAGCAGGGCCTGTTGTGACAGGACAAGGGGGAATGGTTTTAAACTAAAAGAGGGTAGATTTAGACTAGATATAAGGAAGAAATTTTTTACAATGAGGGTGGTGAAACACTGGAACAGGTTGCCCAGAGAGGTGGTAGATGCCCCATCCCTGGAAACATTCGAGGTCAGGCTGGACAGGGCTCTGAGCAACTGATCTAGTTGAAGATGTCCCTGCTCACTGCAGGACTAGATGACGCTTAAAGGTCCCTTCCAAGCCAAACTATTCCATGATTCTATGTTCAGCAGCACCCGACTGCTCTACCACTGTACCAAGTAGTTCTTCCTCCCTTGCAGCATCAGCCCTGCAGCCATGCCTCAAGGAGGTATTTTCCCCTTCGGGGTGAGAAGTGAACCAACTTCACTGTGTGGGCAGAAAGGAGCTCCACAACGGAAAGAGACGGGTCTTTGCAAAGGAGGACCAGACCACAGGCTTGCCGAACCAGGCAGCACACAACAGCTCAGCACCTTCTTTCTAACTGAAGAGCTCTTCAAAAGGGCAGTGGCACAACGTTATCTCTACACTTTCCAAACCAAGGTTTCAGGCCACCATCTGCCCGCTCACTTCCAAGACCAACATCTTCTGTCCTCCAGAGATAAGATGACAAATTTACCCTCCCGGTAACCTCCTATATAGCCACTAACAGCAATCCACTGAAGTCAAAGGCAGTGCTGACACGACACCAGTGCTGCCCTCCTGCAACCAGGCTCCTCGTGGAAGGCAAAGCTGAGCCTACAAGGCTCAAAATCTCAAAACTCCTCCAAAAGGCTGGAGGGCTTCTCCAGCATGACCGAAAGGACAGAAGGGTTACCACTGCCACCCCTGGGCATGCAAGAAAGCAGTTACCACGAGGTAAACCATCTAGCTTGACAACTCAAATCATTCATTAGCCTATTTTCTGCAGAAATGTACCCATTATCATGCTGACAGGCACACGACTAATCCTAAACATTTTATACAAGACATCATTTGGGCTTCAAGCACTCACCTTTCATTTTTCTCATCTCTCTGCCCTCAAATGCAGCCATTACTCAGTCATCACCTGAAGAGGGTTTATAAGAGCTGACTAGTTAAAAAAAAAAAAAGTATAAAAAAATCCTTCATTTTCCAAGGCAGAAGAACCATGCTCAGGAGCCCTCTCCTTGAACGGCAACGGGCAGCCCGTTGTCCTCTGCTTGCCAGAGCTGCCTCTCACCAACCCTCTGAGGTCCTCCAACACAGCCTCATGCGCCATGTGGTTTGAGCCACGAGTTTCGGAGAACACCTCCAGACTGGGTCCCGCATGGCACGGTACCACGCAGGTGAGCTCACGCACAGGGAGCAAAGCACGGTCCCGAAGGCAGCAGCATACCATCCGAGGTCCAAGGAGGGAATGTAGTGAGAACGCAACCAGAACTCGAGTCCATCTGGTTTGCCCTCGCCGACACTCTTAGTAATGTTTTCATACAAACAGGAACAACGACTTACCGAAGGACTGTAAACACTGCCTCAAAACTAAAACTGAGCTTTTTCTGGTGGGTAGAAAGTAGCTGAACTGCTCAATATGCAGCTCCTTTCTAAGGCTTACTCAAAAGGGAGCAGAAAGAGAAATGCAAAATGACTGCAGAAGAACACATATGGCAACAGAAAGATCACAGTATATAGCCGAAGAGCTGCTCTACCTCTTGATAATTGTAACTATTCTATATGGCTACTATAGGTCACTTCCTAGATGAACAAACGAAGCAACACTAGAAAGCACTTAAGTACAACTCTGTGTTCAATTACAAAACCAAAGATAATTTTCCTACTAATTATGTTGACGCATGTGGGTTCAGAAAAATATTCTCAGTGATAAAGCAGACACAATACACACTACACATGTGAAACAGAACAGGCACAGCAAGAAATCATTAACTTTAATACCACAAAACATAAAAATCAGCTGTAAAAGCAGCAGAGAATCTTCAGTGAGCTGATGTTGCACTTCCTTCTAGGCTTCCTGTTGTACGTGTGTAATTGCTGCAATAAAAGTCCTTGGAAAAATGAGTCACGTCAAACAAAATAATCAAACCATAATGATTAACAAAAGAAGTGGAACATACCTTACAGTATAAAAAACTCTTCTCCAATATAAATTCTTTTAAAATAAGATTATATATCACATGTTAAAAAGCATAGTTCTATTTTGCAAAACCAACTTGTGTCATATTTCTATAGTTAAAAGTCATCTTAAAAAGCACTAACCATTCTGGAAAAGAAAAAAAAAATCTAAACATCAAAACACCACCACAAACTAAGAACTTTCAGGAACTCTAGGGGTACAGTTTACAAACATCAACAAAACATTTTCTTAATTCACTAAACTGCAAGTAAACTGTCCCTAAAAACAAGTAGAAACTTACCTACTTTCAGTGTTGTAACAGCATAGAAAATGGTCCTCCTGATGCTTTTACTACATAAATGCACATGCAAAATCAAATGAAGGGAAGAGGAGAAAGAAGAAAGCCATATGGCAGCCATCATCTTACTAAATAAGAAGGATGGTTCTTGTCAGAGGAGAACTGAAGAGAAGATCCTTGTTGGATCTGAACAGCCAGTACAGTGCAGCAGCAGCACCCTCCTGCTCTAAGCTCCCTGGAAATGGCCCAGCAACACGTTCAGTTCTCAGAGCATCAGCATGATTCAGTTTTCCCTTTCAACAATATTGATGGTTAATGTAGCACAAAAGTTGAATTCCTAAAACCTATTCTAACAGCTGCTTCCAGGAGACAGAAAATTGTTTCTATAATGCTGAAACCATTCAAAGTCAGCATCTGAGGAGGGCACAGGTTAGAAAAAGTGTGACATGACATAAAATAGCTGATGACAACCAAGAGTCTAGCAGGAGAACATGGGGGGCACGTCGTGCACCACCAGATTTGGACAAACAGAAACATTTGCAGAGCAGGGCTGTGCTAGCCCTGCTGCCTGCATGCCACAGCGGCCCCCAGATTTGAGGGATGACTTGATTCTGTCACCACCACGAGGTCGGGGACATGCTGTTGGGGAGCCCAAACCAGGGCAGTGACAGGAGTGCAGCCAGCAGCTGGGGCTAAGGAATCCACAGGCCTCCCCATTTCACAATTTATTTATTTTTAATGTGTAAAAAGAAACGTAAAAGTGCGCGTCACCTCCATTTCCCTTCATTCTCTCTAGTGCAGCAGCACTGTGAAGACGACTGCAGTAACATCCTCCTCTGCTGTCAAATATGCTGGCAGGATGATCATCACCTTTCCCTGCCTCCTCTTCAAGGATTAGGGTGTAGCCTTGCAGCTAACAGCAAGAATAGTCAGGACCCACCTCAAGAATTCTTCAGCAAAAACTTGGAAGTTAAATGGCAGTCAGTGAAAAGCAGAAAATAATATTCCCCAAGGAACAAAGTTTAAAAAAAATCCCACCACACCCCGAAACATCCATACAGATACCATGGGAGGGGAGGAAGTTCTACAAAATTCTATAGCGTTGGAAAATCTAGGTATTTATAGTGAGGAGCACATGTTATGGCAGCCTAACACAACAGGAAGAGATAGGAGTTGCTCTGCGGAGCACCACTCCAGCCAGCTGCAGCTTGTCAGCATCCCAGTGACACTTCCCAGAGAGTAGCCGAGGGCGGCTCCCACAGCCTCTGATGAGAGGCCTTTCTTCCAGGGGCGGACGTCTGCCCTTCCCTTCCCTGCTACAACGCTGCTTGTTCACAGCAAGCCAAAACTGCATTTAATACCTGATGATTAACATCACCCCTATTTTGTGCAAGCACACAGAAGTCTCGGGACCCACCTCCAGCTTCCCTAGACACCACTTAGGACCCCATGTGCAATGGGATTAGCAAAGAGCCGCAGGGATGGTTTTCATCTCGGGCAACACCTCGAGGGTTTTCCCCCAGATGGGTTACCCCAAACCCCAGTGGGGACCCAGCTCTGCTTCCCGGCACGACAGTGCCCGTGGGTAGCACGTGGCTCAAGGCCACCGACCAGCCGCTCCTCATGGAGCTTAGAGGAAAACATTGGATACATGTACTACGCGTTGCACAGAAGAGGGGACGTTAACACATACACATCAAAGCCGATGAAACAATTATGAAAATCTCCGTGAAATGGTTATTTCTACACCCCTATTCCACAACAGAGAATGATGCAGATCAAAAGCAGAAGCCGGTACCCGAGGCTGTTCAGCCAGCACTGCAACTCAAGGGTCCGCAACATCCCAGGGTAATTAAGCTGATGAAGAAGAGTTAAGAATGAACAGGCAACTCTTAGATGACATCAACCCTACCCATTTTTCTTCTAAAAATACATACACAAAGATCATATGATAGTACAGGAGAGTTGTTTGCCAAAACGTAGCTTCTTATTCATCTTAGGCAAGTCACTTCTTTCTAGTAAAGATTTCTATCTTCTTTTACCTGCCAATTAGTTTAACTTTGAAGGTATTTGAGTTTTAGTCCGTATACTGCATGCAAAAGACTTGTAAACAGCAATATGGCAAAGAGGAAAAAAGCTACTTCAAAGTTAGCTTAAAGTTCGCACAACCAAAATATATGCTGCAATGCATAAGATAATCAAATACCAATAGTATTGAGAAAAGAAACTAAAATGTATTAATCATACATACAGGAAGTACCTGAAAACAGGGCTAAATAATATAATAGAAATGTTTCAACTGAAGAATGCACATATATCTTTATGAGATTATAGGAGCACTATGTACTGATTTTACGCAGTTTTTGTAGAAGTCAAAAAGACCTGTTGTAGATGCTGCTGAAAATGTAAGATATTTCCAGGTCTGGAACAAACTGTAATGGCATTCTTTGAAATGTTCAGTTATGGACTAAAAAAGGCCAGACTTCAGTCCCTTTAAATAAAATCTGGGGGGAGGTGGTGGGGGTGGTATATATACGCACACACCAGAGTCTGGAAAATTCCCAATTTGCTCTGGAAACAAAAAAAAGGACAATTGAAATTTTATTTGTTTAAATTAACTTCAACTAAAGGCTGAAAGGCAGATGTAAGTGACGCCATCAAACACAAATCTGCACATACCGATAAATACAATACATGCTATATGCTGCAAATACCCTATGCATGCTTTCTTGTCAATTCTCTTTTGCTTTCGCACAATTCCTTTGTCATTTTATCTATAGCTTTGAAAAAAGGTCCCTCTGTGGTCTATAAAAAGCAAACAGAAAATTGCCATTAATTCACAAAAACAGCGGCCAAGTTAGAGCCCTTTGCTGGTCGAGTTGCTATAGCTATAGGAACAGAAAACTGAAATTTCCACTGCAAATAATAATTACATAAATGCAGATAATTAAAAGTATGTTAGCAAGAACCCCTACGCACATACTTGTATTATTTAGCTAGGCAATAACTGGGCCGATACCCAGAGAGCGCACAAACAGTAGTTCTCATTTTCGTGTTTCTGAAGGTTTCAAATCACCGTATTTAGATATGCTGGGGGGGAGGAGGGGGGGATGATCAAATAAGTCAAGACCCACCTGGGGTTCAAATCTCACCTGCAGAGACATCACCTCCCCTCTTTACCTTTCCCCAGCCCCTACCCCGGATTTGTGAGGCTTCGGGGAAGCGAGCTGTGCTCAGCCCTGCCGGCGCGGGGGCCGACGGGGACCCCTGCACGGAGACGAGAAAAGGCAGAGCAATGGAGCAGGAATTGGGCCTCCTT
>NW_009219219.1:23515-23847 GCF_000690835.1 Fulmarus glacialis
TTTTTTTCTTTTACTATTATTGACTTCAGCATAGCCAGAATTTCAAATGCATAGTTTGCAACCCAGAGATATCCGAGTTAAAGGACAGACGTTTAACTCTTTGGTGGCCCACACTTTCAGTACCACTTAAAATAGGCAGTCCTGACAAACAAATGGGAGGAAACGGACCGAATATAGGGGCATCAAAGGTCCAAGCCCCCTGTAACAGCAACAGGAAAAAATGCCGAGTGACCCCTGCGTGGTGGGAAGCTGCACGCTCGCGCTTCATTTGGAGACGCTCTCTCGCTCAATGCACTAAGGGACTGCCGCCCTCCCACCAAACGGCTCCCCGC
>NW_009219220.1:0-208 GCF_000690835.1 Fulmarus glacialis
TCTGCAGGCTGCCTGTGTCCCGTGCAGAGTTGATGACCTCAGCAGCCCTGACGACAAGGCGAAGCTAACAATTTGCGAGTTACAGGTTGTAACAGTTTCTGCAACAACCGTACTTTCCAGCCTAGCTGGACAGAGTAAGAGGGGAGAGAAAGGGGCCTGCTGGGTGCCTTGAGAGGCAGAATTGCTGTAGATTGTGCCCTGGCTGGTT
>NW_009219220.1:345-583 GCF_000690835.1 Fulmarus glacialis
ATCACATGGAGAGCCTAAAGCATTAGCCAGGCAGGGCTTGCAGCTAACCTGGTGTTTAATCCCAGCCGGCAACTAAGCACCACACAACTACTCACTCCCCGCCCTGGTGAGTAGAGAATCGGAAGGGCGAAAGTGAAAACACTCATGGGTTGAGATAAAAAACAGTTTAATAATTAAAAAGAAAGTGCCACTGCCACCACCACCACCATTTGTAAGGAAAAGGGGAAAAAAAAATAAC
>NW_009219221.1:0-1615 GCF_000690835.1 Fulmarus glacialis
ACAGCCACCGCTTTTAACAGCGATGCTGGAGCGCTGGGTCAGAAACATCAGTGCCCGTAGGGACAGGGACAGGGTGGTGCCGTCTCCGCAGACCTTCTTGTGGGGTGCAGGGAGCCCACAGCACCCCAGCTCTGCATCGCCCCCTTGGGAAGCCATCCCAGCCTGAGGTGACTGTCCCACAACCTTCTGGCTGCCCGGAACACCGCGTTTCTGTTTTGCAGGAAAAAATCAGGTTTGCTTTTCTCTTCCCAGTCTGGAATGGGAACAAATAGTTTTGAAATTTCCTTCTCAGTTTCCTTTCCTCCCCTGTTTTTATACTTTTCACATGATTTAATGACATAATGGGACAAAGCAGTTTAGATATTTGTCCCAGTTTTTATTTGGGAAATGATTAAAAGCAGCTGCTCCATGGCCCTAAATAAAACGGCTTATCAAGACGTCTGCTGGTGGGGTCGGGATGACACGCTGAGTTGGGCTGTCACACTGCAGGCTGCCTGTTTGTGTACACGTATATAGATTTACATGTTTACTTACATGTATACACATATACGTGTATACGTATAACTAGTACTGCCCTTGATGAGCATAAAATAGGAACTGAATTAAGGACACTTTGAGCTCATTTGCTGGGTTACCCTGCAGCATGCCAGCAGCAGTAGCGCAGTGTGGCCGAGTAAAGAGAATAGAAACCATCTCACTTACAACCCAAATGTCAGACTGCGCAGAACTGCATATTTTCTCAGCCAGAATCACTTTCCAGTGGAAATGCATTTCCTCCAGGAATCCTTTATTTTTTTTGAATTGAGATTTTTTGCTGGTCGTTCCCACATTGACCTTTTCAGCAAAAAATGTCGAGGTGGCAGCAGTGGGGAAGGGAGCTGAGACGGTGGGGTTTGTGTCCCGCTTTGTGTTGCTTCGAGGGATGCTGCGAGTGTTAAAGGGTCAAATATTTCACAGTAGTGTTTTATTAGTCACTCTGGCATTGGGGTGGGGGTCGAGCAGTGTTTTCTCCATTCTTGACCCTGAGGGCCAGCACGTCCCGGCTGCCTCCAGAACACGCAGGATGCTCTGGGGTGGGAGCAGACGGTGGGGTTTGTGTCCCGCTTTGTGTTGCTTCGAGGGATGCTGCGAGTGTTAAAGGGTCAAATATTTCACAGTAGTGTTTTATTAGTCACTCTGGCATTGGGGTGGGGGTCGAGCAGTGTTTTCTCCATTCTTGACCCTGAGGGCCAGCACGTCCCGGCTGCCTCCAGAACACGCAGGATGCTCTGGGGTGGGAGCAAAGATCGACCTCCGGGACCAGAAGAAGGTGACAGGCATCATCACGCAAGGAGCCCGCGACTTTGGGCACATCCAATACGTAGCAGCCTACAAGGTGGCCTACAGCGACAACGGCACGTCCTGGACCCTCTACCGGGATGGCCAGGCAAACAGCACGAAGGTGTGTGGGGCAGGGCAAGGTGGGCAGCGACCTCCCGGGGCTGGGGGATGCTGCTGTGGGGAGGGATGGGATGGTGGCGGGGAGGTCCCGGCAGTGCTGACGCCCACCTTTCCCCCTCTAGATCTTCCACGGTAACAGCGACAACTACTCCCACAAGAAGAACGTGTTCGACGT
>NW_009219221.1:2009-2565 GCF_000690835.1 Fulmarus glacialis
GGTGAGACCCCCTCCTGCAAATGGGGCTTGGCTGGGGGACCCCATCCTGCAACTGGGGCTTTGCTGGGGGACCCCGTCCTGCAACCAGGGCTTGACTGCATCCTCCCAGCTAAGCCTGGAGACAAATTTTCTCCCCCTTTTTGCTTCTGCTTCCAGCAGAGAGGCTGGAGCCGGGGGAAAAAAAAAGTTGTGGGGGGCTTAGGCCGGGCCCCCCGGGCTCGCAGCCTCCGATGTCCCTCCTGCTCCCTGCATGGCTGCAAGCAGGGGCTCCAAAAAACCTACTCGGCTGTTGTCCCCTGCCCATTTTGCCAGGCCCTGGGTCTCCTTGCCTGCGATGTCAGCGCCGCATAGCGCGAGGGGAGTGATGAGACGGCTCCTATCAAGAGGCACCGGGTACCAGGCGCTGCCCGTTCCCCTTCCCGGGTGCTGGCTCCAGTGTCCTCCAAGTCTCAGCATTGCCACCGTCCCCACCTTACTGCAGTTTGGGGTGCCTGGAGGTCCCTTGTCCCCAGAGCCAAGTGGTGACCAGGGGGGCTGCAATCTGGTAGTGGGGGAG
>NW_009219221.1:2622-2857 GCF_000690835.1 Fulmarus glacialis
CAGGGGGGCTGCAATCTGGTAGGGGGGTAGAGATGGTTTGTAGCCACAAGGGTGCGAAGAAAAGATGTGAAAGATGGTGGTTAAACCACCCAAATGCAGTAGGCAGAGAGCTGTGCCATGACCCTTTTTGTAACCTGATTTTTTCCCTTTCCTTGGGGTGGAGGGGAGCCTCTTGCAATGCTCGAGCCCTCGGGATTAGCTGTAGGAGATGAGCGAGATCCGGCACCGGCAAGTG
>NW_009219222.1:0-6604 GCF_000690835.1 Fulmarus glacialis
TTTTATATATATAATATACTACAATATAATATCATATAATCCTGTATCTAGTCTAATCCTTTCCAAAGGAAACGAAGACCCAGGCAATCATGCTGCCTGCGAGTTTTGCCCATGCGTTTCCCCCTCTGCTCCTCCCAACACTTTTTGAACTCGTCAAAACAGTTCGCTGAAACTTCACAAAGGGTGGAGGGTTATTAAATTACTACAAGTTTCATGGAAATAGGATAAGAGGGGAAGTCCAGCAAGCATTATCCCTAGACAGGGGCTGTGCCGAGAGCACACGCTTCGTTACACCCAGAGAATCCAGCGGGAAGGGGGTTTTATAGGTGGGATAAGGTTCAAGCGGGGCTGGCCCATCATTGTATCAAAGTCTATCAGTCACAAGACATAAATTTATATAAAGCCACGCTTGCTTAATTTGGTGCTGGCCGAAACACTTGTTTAGGACTTAGGATGCGGTCCTTTTAGTGAGCCCCTGGCTGACTCTGTAAATTACTTGACCCTAAGTCCCGCGTGGTCTAATTAATTTTTTCTTTTAAAGGAGCTGCTGATTTTCAGCATCTCTGAAATCATTTCTAGGCTTTATTTGTTCATCTTTATTTCCTGGAGCATTTTAGGGCTTAACTCACCCACAATAGCATCATCCCTATGGATGATAACGACTGTGCCGCAGTGTTTCCCGGTTTCTCAGTTATACTCTTTGCAACTCCATTGCAGCCACTTCTCCCGTGCGGTGTCTTCACCACCGAAGGGTTTTGCGGTGGGAGCGCAGAAACCTCCTCAAAGTCTGCAGAAAACTGATTTTTATTCCCCTTTAGTTATTTTCTGTGGACTCCCTGGGAAGAGCCCTGGTCCCTCGAGGGTGAGGAAGCTATGCTGCCCTGCACGGAGCAGCCGTGACCACAAGGTTGCTTCAGGTGAGGAGGTGGAGAACTTCTGCTGGTGGCTCCCTCCCAGGGACAGGTTGGACACACACCACGGTATTTAACATTGCACATGTCAGCGGTGCAAGAGGAGGAAAATATAAAATGCCCGAGGTTCTCTAGGCTGCTAAAAGCAGCGTTGTTTTCCCTCTTGCACATCGCATCGTCTTTTCACTTCTGCTTTAGGCATTAGATCAAGCCTTCAAGCAGGCAGATGATTAATAACCCATATGATTTCCATCTCTGCTGGCTTTTCTTTCTAAGTCTTCTCAATCTGCAAGGATTTTTTTTTTCTTTTCGTTTTTCCTAAACTCAGTAGTCCTGTAGATCAGTTGTATGATCAACTCTTTAAATGTGCTTTCTGTCAAGCGGAGCCAGGGTTTTCTGGAGGCTTTGCTGTCGCTTCTGGGGCTGGGTGAGGGTGTAGGTGGGCAGGGGTGGTACTCATCTGTCGGTGGAGTACAGCGATACGCAGAAGGTCAGAGACCCACAGACTAAATAAGTGATGAGACGTCATGAAAAATTTGTATTTGAGCACAAGGAAAGTTCATCACATGCCATGAAGTTGCTTGGCTTTTATTTATTTTTAATTTTTTCTTTCTTTTTGAATTCACGGTCTAATTTATTCATGCTTCTGTCTCAGGAGACCGGGGGTTTTCTGGGCCGTTCAGGAAACAAGCCCTTTTTAAAGGGAAAAGAGTATCACATGCAGCTGGTGGTTCAGAGAGGAAAATCTCGAAGCAAGAGGAAGAAATGTGGGAGAAAGCATTAAGGCAGGGATGAAAAATGAGGCTTGGAGAGAGGCTTGTTAGCAGCAGAGAGAGATGAGCAGCAGCATATAAACAGGAATTTCTCTGCAGAGTTTTGACGTTCCATGAAGGTTTCGGGGGTGCAAGAAGCGCTGCGTACCCGACTTCTCCTGGGGTTGTGCATCTAGGTTGTCTCTGCTGGATCTGCTGTAGGTGAGGGTGAATTGTGTTAGAGGTGGATCCTGCTCTTCATGTATGATTTACAGCAAACCTCTGGGGAGACAGCAACTGCAGACTCCGGGCTGGTTCTCCAAAACTACGAAGTTCACCAAAGGGTGAGAGCAATCCCGCTGAGTGGAAATTGTAGTATCGCTGGCAATTGGAAATGAAACCCTGCATGCGATTGCCTCCGGGGATGTACGAGTAATTCTATCCCATATGGATCAAGAGATGGGAAGAGGTTGGGTGTAGAGACAGCCAGGCAGACTCTTCTTTCTGACTGTAAATTTTCAGGTTAAGGGGCCTCTCTGCCTTTTCTCTTGCAACGTGCTTGTATCCCATGCTTTCCTTTTGTCTAAATTTTATTGATATTCATGTATTGCCTTTGATAGGGTCACTTAGGCATCCTCTGCCTTTGGTGAACGCCCTGTTAGGGATTTATTTCCTTCCCATAATAACCCTGTCGGCATTAATTTTCCCAAACCCCTTTTCTAATTAACACTCAGTGCTTTAACTGCGTGGTGCCTTCTGCCGTGGGTGCAACTGGTGTGGTTGCAGGTGGAAGTTTTTGCTGGAAATAACCATCTCCTGAAGGAGTTGAGTGGAAGATGGCTGAGGACATCAGCTTCATCTGTTGGGAACAGCGCACAAACCCAGTTAAATTATTTTCATGTTGATCAGACCTTCTCTTCATAAGTACCCGGTTGCAGAATTTCTTTCTTTCTGGACCCAAAGCTTTGCAGTTCTTGGGAAGTATTAAAATATCCCATCCACCCACAACACGAGCCTTCACTTCCAAACCTCTGTATCTGCCAGTGGGAAACCTTGTGCTGATACTTGCTCAGATAACGAGCTGCCTCGATGCCATCACCCTCTGCTTGGTGTCTCGGATGTGTCCTTGGGACGACGTACGGCTCTTGCAAACTTCCTCCTATTGAGGAAGAAGTAGAGGTTTTCAGTGTCAATTTTGGGGGATAAAAAGTCTTTTGAATCCCTGATATAAGTGATTATGAGATACATGGCTGTGATAAATGACTATCATCGCACTGATGCTGCTTTGCTAATGGTTTTTCTGGGCAAGCTTGAATGGAGGAGAAAGTATCTCAAGAACCATCTGCTGCCCTTCCAGCGCTGTCTCCTGGACACTGGAAGGACTGGGATTGCTCTTACCTTGTGATACCGTGTCAAGAGATTGGAAGGGACAGTATTATTGCCACCAAAAGTTCCTCTTCTCTGGGCTGTGACCCTCAGAATTGGGGTTGAGACCTCAAAATACGGTGGGACTTCTCAGTCCAGGTTTTGTCATCTTAATAACGTGGAGAGAGTGGCTTGGACTGGCAGGTGGAAAGTGTGTGCGAGACTCGTGATTCTTTGGTGGTTTTGCCATGAATTTTGCCATGCACCATCTCAGCTCCCTTTTCTGCAGAGCGGCTTCCACTCTGGCTGTAACATTAGTCTTGCTTTTTTATTTCTTTAAACAATTTCTTTTTTTTTTTTTTAGCTAACAATGACCTCAGCTGTTTGTTTAAGGAGTTCATAACCCCGCAAAAATTTTACAGCAACCGAAAGGAAGTTTGCAAGAAGCCCTTTGGTTGGGAGCCTCTGGCATTGATCTGCTGGGCTTCTGCTTTATGTTCCTATCAAACAATAATAAAAGAAAAAAAAAAAAGAAAGAAGAAAGTAAACAGTTTGGTGTAAATAAAGACAAACCCGTGTTGTTTTATCCTTCCTCGAACACTGCCGTTCGAGCGCAGGAAAGGGCGAGCAGACGGCTTGGCCCGGCTGCCTGCTCCTGCCTGCCGGGCTGGGCGGGCAGCAGGATAACGCGGCGGAAAAAAGTGAATGAGGCAGCAAAACGGTGAAGGAAATGTGCTTACCTACGGGTGAACCCTGACGTCTGAGAAACCTTGAGAAAAAGAGACGCTTTCAATAGAAGGAAATCACGCAGCGTGGTATTGTATAGTGCCAGCGCCCGGCTGAGGCAGCCCCCTCGTTTTGGGCTGAAATTGCCCAGAAAAAGGGATGCTCAGCTTTGTAAGCGGACTTAAAGGCTGGACTTTAAGTCAGCTTTAAGGCTGGACTTAAAGCTGGGCCGTGGTTAGTTTAGGCTTGAGTGCACCGACGTCGTGTGAGCTGGCCAAATTCATGAGGGTCTTGCTGGTTTTGGAGGGTTTTCACCACCTACGGCCTCGCTGAAACAGTCAGGAGTTAATGGGTCCGTCAGACTGGGAACCAAAAGTCTGGTGCCAAAATCTGGGCGGCAGTTCCCCGAGCAGGTGCAGGTTCGATATATGTGGTTTTATCTGCTCTGGCAAATCCCCCTCCTCTGAAATTACTTCTACATGAAATTTCTCTGTCTTTTTTTTATTATTATTACTATTTTTATTTTCTGTCTTTTTTTTTCTCTTTTTTCTTTTTTTTTCCGTTTTTTCTTTTTTTCTTTTTCTTTTTTCCCATATTTACTTCAAACTTGCCAGAGCAGTTTTCTCCTGGTGCATTTAAAATTCCCCAAAGTTTTGAAAAAAGGGCTGCCTTTGAGATGCTGTTGAGCATTGGGACTGGCCGCTGCGGGACGGGGGAAGCATCAGATTTGGCCAACACACTGTGCAACCTGTCCTTAAACAGGACAGCACCTTTTAGGGTCCCGTCTCAGCCATCGGGAACCCCTCGCACCCCAAACCCTCCCTTTGCAGCCCTACCAATATGCTTAAAGAGCATATTTAACCCCAAAAGGGACTTGCTGCTATTTCCTCCAGCCCTTCGCAAAGCCTCGTGCCGCCTCCCCATCGCCGCCCCGGCCGTGGGTGTTGAGTTCCCCGCTCCGCCGGGACCTCGCTGTCGTCCGCTATCGCCTCTTTTCCCCGCAAATTGCTTTATAACAGGGCGATAACTCTGTGTGCACATCGTAAAACATCTTTTCCTGGGATTTATACCCTCAATGTCAGTGCAAAGGGGATTTTGCAGCAGCAGTGCGTCTCCTTTCTCTCCTAACCCGGCTCTTGGCATCCGAAATCTGCCTTTGTTTATACCTTTCCAAGGCTGTGACAATAAGTGCGAGGCCATCCAGAGGTTAGTGTGACACCGCGTAAGGAAAAGCCTTTGCTTTTGTTTTCAGATTCCTCCGAAGGTTGTTTTTTTTATCTACAACAAATAGCCATAAATCCTGCTGGGTCTCCGCGTGCCCAGGGCTGCCCGGCTGCAGTGCAAGCCCGGCGGATGCAATAGCAGGATGAAATGCTGCTTCAGCTGGGATCCCTCCTGATGCTCAGCCTCTTCATCGCATCATATTTAGTTACAGAAAAGCATGCCCTGCAAGGTTTGGGGGGTTTAATTAATTGGAAGCTGGACTTTGGTCACCCTGGGTATTTTCAGGAGGTTTTTCAGGATGCCAAAAGCAAGTGTTGCACGCTTTCCACACAAGAACGCTGTATTTTTTTCCCCTTACACATTAGTTTCCTACAAATTTAAAGTTCTCAAGATGGTTTGCACCCACCAAAAATGGAACAGGTTCAAATGAGCTCAATATTTTCTCAAAAGAAGAGAGTTGCTGTAGAGCGAGAGGTGGCTGGCCAGCCTTCTAAACAAACCTGATGTGAGTGTGAATTGTAAATCCTTCTCTTTTAACCCTTCCTGGAAGCACTTTTTGGGGATCACATGAAAGACTGGGGTCTAGAGCATGCAACCCCCCCAAAAAGCATTGGCTCACCCATTGCCGTCAGCTGGAGCCCAGCGATTTCATGGCCTTGGCGTGTAAGATCTGCTTTATCCCGAAGATGCTAAGAGGAGTGATGGGCCATCCCAAGGGGAATTTTGGTGGTGTCCACTCAACCGAAAAAGAGATTCTTTAATGGTGGGGATGGAAGAGAAAAGGTGAAAGAATGGACTAGAATCTTTATATTCTCCATGGCAATTTACTAGTCTCTAGAAGCCGAAGAAATATAATTATTTTTTTCCTGAAGTCGGGCGTTACCAAATTCACTGACTTCTAACCTTCTGCAAAGTTATTTTATTTCTGTGTTTGCTTTTAGCCAAATGTTTCCTACCAGTCTTGTCTTCACAGCTGTTTTAAATATCCATTTGCTTGTGCGTCTGCCTCTCTGTAGAATACGCTAAATGGCTCTAAATGGCTCTCGCTGTTTTCCAAACACTATTTCAGACTCTGGAAATATATATCCCGTGGCCTTATAAAAATAGTTCTAATCAACCACCCAAATTGCCGGGTTACTTCACGGGCCAAATTAGTTTTGCAGGTGATGCCACTAGATAGGGGGAACGACGGCATCTTTGGCGGGGACGTCTCTGGAAGTCAGTGTGTTTGCAAAGCCGAGCAAACCTTCTTGGTGGGAGCTGGCAGCATCCGAGGCCACCTCCTCCATCCCCTCATCCCTGCCCTTTGCATCCTCTGCCTTGGGCAGAGACCCCAATGTCACTGGTTTCTTCTGCAGGGATGCTGGATCCATCTTCTTTGGGCAGGCTCCTGCGAGCTGTGCTGGAGTAAGTCTCCTCCACACCTCGAATCCTGTGTTCAGTTTTGGGCCCCTCCCGACAAGAAGGACATGGAGGTGCTGGAGTGTGTCCAGAGAAGGGCAACGAAGCTGGTGAAGGGTCTGGAGCACAAGTCTGATGAGGAGCGGCTGAGGGAACTGGGGCTGTTTAGCCTGGAGAAGAGGAGGCTGAGGGGAGACCTCATCGCGCTCTACAACTACCTGAAAG
>NW_009219222.1:6657-7960 GCF_000690835.1 Fulmarus glacialis
GCACCAGGGGAGGTTTAGATTGGATATTAGGAAAAATTTCTTCACTGAAAGGGTTGTCAAGCATTGGAACAGGCTGCCTAGGGAAGTGGTGGAGTGACCACCCCTGGTGGTATTTAAAAGATGTGTAGATGTGGTGCTTAGGGACATGGTTTAGTGGTAGACTTGGCAGTGTTAAGTTAATGGTTGGACTCGATCTTAAAGGTCTTTTCCAACCTAAATGATTCTATGATTCTCCTGGGAGGCTGGTGTAGGAACCAGGGCGGAGAGGAGCCATGAGGACAGCAAATGGGGGAAAAAAAGCCCATTTTCCTCAAAATGTTTCCTTAGTGCTGCAGCACGAGCAGTTCTTGCATCACCCAAGATCCCCCTTCGCTGTCTGCTGGGGCGAGGACATTTCTCTGGGTTAGGACCAAACCCGTGACAAGTAAATGATGGGAAGCACAAAACTGCATCTTGGTGCCCCCATCACCCACCCTTCCCAAATCCCCATCTCCCGTTGTGTTCCTCGAACCATCCAAGATGCGTTCCCCTCTGCAAAGGTTTTATTTTTATTTGATATTTGTTCCCCCTGTGCCACCCCATCGAGGGGGCTGGTGGCTTTCTCGTTCACCCTAAGCGCCTCAAAGAACTTCATGCCACCTCCAAAAGATGCTGCTTACCTCCTCAGCCCCTGCCCCTAATGAACATTAAAGAGGTCTATAATTAGGAAAGCAGCACGTTTCCAGCCTTGCAAGCAGAAAAAGGCTGTTTATCCAGCAAAGCAGCAGCAGAGCCAGCGCTGGAGCCGTGTGGTCCCCGCTCCGAGCCCGGACCACCCGCGGGTACCGCAGCCGTCCTTCCACATCCCGCAGGTGTTTGAATCCTTGAAGCAAGCAAGCCCAATCTTTTTGTTTCCTATCTAAAAAACCAAAAAGAAGTAGTTCCAGGTCTGAGCCTGCCTCCTGCAAAGCCAGGCAAGGGCACTGCAGTGTGTTTTCTGTTTACAGTGGAGCTTAAAGAAATAAGCATCAGTTACATAGGGGGAAAAATGAGAACACAGTCAAATTGGACCCCAGGGCAAGGCTCGCCGAGAACAATAGATCTGCTAAACAAAACCGCTGAGGATAAGGAGGAAGTTATCATGAAAAGCAGGGGATATATTAGTTTAGTTTTGAGTGGTGTTTTTTTTTTTTAAAAAAAAAAAAAAAGGAAGGTATTTCAAGCACTTGAACTTGAGCGTATCTATTTCGCCGCCCAGACGCTCTCCTCTCGAATGGCCGAGTGACCTCTGCGGCAGGAATCGCCGCCGCCAGCGCGGATGCCC
>NW_009219222.1:7987-15733 GCF_000690835.1 Fulmarus glacialis
CGGCTGCCTCTGCCTCCCGACACGCGTGTGTCTTGAAAATAAATGGGAGGACGGCGACGGGCTGCAATGCTTTGCGTGAAGAGGGCAGCCAGAGTTTAGGAGGCCGTGGCCTGAGAAAGGTTTCCTGCTGGGTGAAGGGACCGCCGGACCCGTTATCACTCCTTGTTGCTCTTTTCTTTTTGCTTTTTCTTGGGTCTTTTGAACAGAAAGCCGTGCAAGCCCTCCACGGGTCATCCCCGCTCGCGGTGGGCATACAGAGCCGCTCGCTCCTGCGGGAGCTGCCGCAGAGCCCGTACACAACTCATTGCATGCACAGGAGCAGAGGACAGCACAGGAGCTGCTCTGTCTCTCTCCTGTTCCCTCAAATAGCCGCTTCCCCATCTCCTGCCCGTGCCGGTGCACGCCAGGCTGGTTCCCGGCAGCTCCCGGCGTTTCCATCGCTCCCCCTGCCCGAGGACGACGGGAGGAAGCGCGCCGATAATGCTCATTAAATTTATAGCCGTGTTGCGCTGTAATGTTTAATCAAGGTTACGTGACTGTGTGCTGCCGCGCAGGGTACAAGTTCAATGCAAGGTGAATCTTGTCTGAGATAATCTGAAAGTTCATTCGGAGGTGAAGGCAGCAGCAGCTTCTCATAGACCGGCTGGGGGTAGCGGGAGGGCACCTCTTTTTATTTTTTTTTTTAATCCCCTTTTTTAATCTGTAAACAAAAGAAAAATGCAACTTTGCAGAGGACTTGGCATCAGCTGAGCAACAGGAAAAATAATTGTGGCGTGCTGGCCCCGCGGTGCGGTTTGGTACCCGGCGAGCGCCTGGCTGCGGGGCTCGGGGAAGGTGACGCTGGTGCCTTTAGGGACGGCAGGAGCGGTTTAATTCAAATATCATGGCTTTCTTGCACCGTGGAAAGGAGGGACCCTAACTGCTGAGCTCAGAAAGACGTCGCTGGCTCGCCTGTCCCTGCTCCCTGCTGCCAGTGGGACCCCCCCCCCCAGGGAAAACTCCACGCAGTGCCCCTCACCGGGGTATCTGGGCATCACGTCCTGGCTGCTGGTGGCACCAAATGGGGCTTTATTTATCTAAAAAGGTGGCTCACTTGTCTTCTGGGCAGACCCTGATCACTCTGCGGGTACCTAGATTTGCTGCTGAGCTGTCAGTGGATGGGAAGCATTAACCCTTCCTGGCCCAAAAGCTCTCTGGCTGTGAATACCTGCTCTGTCGATTAATTGGGAATATTTTCCCCTAGAAAGGTGGCATTTAAAGTGATTTTTTTTTTCCCCTCTTCTACTGTAGGGTCGATGATGGAGGTGGTTTGTGTATAGGCTTCTTTGGAGGACCGCTGCTTTTCTCCCCTCTCAACCCGCTTTCCTATGTTTGGGGGGTTTTGTACTTTATTTTGTGCTCTTGCTAACTCTTCTCCCTCCTTACTAAAGCATCCTGACCTGCAGCTGAGATATTAAGATTTTCTATGTTATTTCTTAACATTTTCTTTGGAGCCGCTGATTTTGAAGTGTGGGTCAGGCAGGGTGAGCCAGATAAATGCGTGAGGCTATAGGCACCCAGACTTCAGCAGCAGAGAAGGTATTTCTGTATACCAGTACAATACCTGCACACATGATGCCATCATCTCCCGATCACGGAGCAGGGGGTCTTTTTCCATTAGCAAATCCAGCTTCTCCTCCCTGTAATAATGCTTCAGAAACACTTCTAAGAACAATTCTCTACAAGCTGAGCGCTTTCCAAGCATTGCATCCCAAATTTGGTCCCCGTAACCTCGGATGCTGACCCCAAGTATTTAGCCAGGCTCCATCCTTGCCGGGCAGAGCGATGGACGCACCTCCCAGCCGTGCCCACCAAAGATTTGAGCCGGAGAGGCTACCGAGGGGATGCTTCTAAAGGAGACATCTTTGCTTCGGGAATGAATCCCCCTTTGTGATGGTTAAATGGAAACGTAAAGTGTTATTCAATAGCAGTCCCTGGAGAACAGTCTTCCGAGGCTCTTTCATTTCTTTTGGCCGCTGCCCAGTATTGTCTCTTTGTCTTATGCAGATTGTAGGATCTGGAGGGTGGAAATACGGTCATCTTCTCTGGGCGGAAAGCACCATGCAAACTTGTGAACCTGCGTGGAGAATTTGATGAGTCTAAATATTTATTTTTATGAGTGCAAATTGGCTACTAAATCCAGCAGGGCAGAGTTTCCTTTTGTTCTTTTGGCCATTCATAAAATCCCCTGTCTGGGTGGTTATCGCTAGAACCAACAGATTTTATTCTGAAACATTGAAATCCCAGTGTTTTTGTACCAAATAATTTTCATGCCTTGTGTTTTTTTACAAGCAGCATTGCACAGTGTTTTGCGATGGTCAGAGAAACTTGGGATTTCCCTAGAATTCAGCTTAGCTTTCCCTGCGGGCAAGCGTCCAGTGAATGACTAAAGCCATGATCCCGCACCCTCAAAGGCGGTAGGAGCGTGAACAAAGCTGGTAGGGACTTTCCAGCCATCTTCAAGACTGTCACCGTAACACGACGTGCTAGTCCTCGGCGTCCCCACCCTTCGCTTTGCATCACTTCTCTTGAAGCCCGACAACTTTTCGTGGCTCCTTCATGTGGTTTCGTGTCGCGGGCTGGGAGGAGAAGGTGGATTCCTCAAAACCATATTTAACCCCAAAGGGAGTTTTTTTTGCCGTAAGTGCGGAAGTGAGCTACAGTCAGAAACGCAATGTTTTTCGGGTGAAATTGTGTTTGTTAAGATTTTAACGAGACCCATGGAATAAATATCTTCTGTAACAGTAGAAAAGTCAAACCATGTAATTACAGTGTTACTTCAAAGCAGGTGGAAAGCCAGAGGTTTTCCTCCTAATAAACGATGAACATTTGCAGATGGAAAACCAGAAGACCTTTCTGCGCCCACAGTGCAGGGAAAAAGCTTTCTGGAGACCTTCCCCTGGAAATCTGATGTAAGAAATACGAAAACCTATAAACAGGCAATAATATGAATCTGAAAATAATCCAGACTGGACAGATTAGGGCTTTGTGGGTCTCAAACCTTTCTCTGTTACATACTGTCTCATCTGCCATAAATCTTTCCAGATTCTTCTCATGTGTTTTCCAAGAACTGTTTCACTTTTGCAGATATAAGTAAACAGGAAAAAAAAGGAAAGATAAAATTGCTGCCTTAACTTGCAAAATCAATCCAGTTAAAATGTGAGATGAGGAACTTGGAATCAGTTCTGCTCCCTCCAGCATGAGCGTTTAGGAGGAAGGACAACCCAAGGTGACACATCTGCCCAGGAGACCTGGGGGGGTCACCTGAGCGTAGAGTTATTGTGCCTTACAGAGAGATCCAAGCAGGCTGGACAGTGCTCTCTGAGCTACAGTAACTCCTAGAAGTCCATCTCTCTCTTGCAGGCAGGTCTGGTACGCACCTAAAATAAGATTGACCATCCCTGAGCTCCGTGTGCTTGTGCATCGCGTTGGCTTGGTTACTGCAGGTGCTATCCACCCCCTCGCGCCAAGTACGCTCAAAACGTAGAGCAGATCTTCGTTTCCAGTGAAATTGGTGACAAATCTGCTACTGCTTTCATTTAGGCCACGATTTTCCCTCCGTGTCTTTCACAAATAAAAGAAAAAACATCAGGTTCCAATTCCTGATGCCTTTTCTTCTTAGTAATGCTATTGTCCAAACCCACGTCTCCCCATGGGTTAGAGTATTTCTTTCTCTTTCAGTATTCGGTTCCCACGAGGCATAATTGAAACCTCACCAAAATAAATTATTTTGAATGTACTTGTCTGTGGCTGCTGATGTTGGAAACTCTTCGGGCTTTTGTACTCCGTAACAATTACCCGCTGGCTGGTGGTAGGGGCTGCTCAACTGGTGGTGGGGATGGGTTGTAGGCAAGCTTAGGCACGGGCAAACTGGGAATTGGCACTGGTTTGGATTCAGTAGTTTCTTGTGCTTTTATGGAGGTACCCAGCAGGACCGGGTCTTACCTGGGTGTTTTCTGGTCCTGCTGGAAGCGTCTTGTCCCTTCTTACAGGTGGGTTTAGGTGGGATGATGGTAGAACGCAATTGCTGCCTACCTCTGAGTCTCTTGTTGTCACCTTTATCAGAGGAGCTGTGGTGTTCACATAGCAAAGTGAGCTTTTTAAAGAAAAGATCTCAGTAGGTTTGTAAGCTAACAGTGTGATCTCTTGCAAACTAAAGCACGGCTGGTTTGCGGAAGGTGTTGGGTCAAAGGCTGCTCATTCTGTGCACTGGCCACAACAAAGACGGGGGAAAAGGAGCATCAGACTTAGAGGTTATGAGGATAAGGAGGGATAATAGAGCTTTTTAGAGCTGAGTTCAGCTTGGTTCTGAAAATATTCCCTCCTTCTGCCCCCAGAAAGCAAGAGCAGTTGCTCATGAACATGACCATCAGCAGGTTTCGGGGCAGGAGTGCTGCCTGCAGCTGGGGAACCCCCAAACCCGACTTAATTAACACTTCTCTGCGCCCTGGCATCCAGGGGACATAAAGCTTATCGTCACCTGACAGTAAGCATGTGGCATAGCTGTCCTTTCCATGTTGATCTGAACCGCCCCCAAAAACCCACTGCAAGGAAGATCTCACGCACCCGCTGTTGGCACCACCGAGACCTAAGCCAGGCTCTTCCAGACGCCTGGCTGTCTCCTGCTTTAAGTCACAGCGAGTAACTCTAATTCCCTTAGCTTGGTTGGATGTGAGAAATCCGGGATAAGCGCGTTTAAATTTGTTGAAACAGGTTGCAAGATTTGCCAGCTAATGGTCTTGAGTCGTCTTTCCCTTTTCATCCTTGGGTGTGCGCGCGCGTGTGCTGATGGTGTTTGTTTTGGGGTTTTTTAGTAGCAGTTGGTGCTTTGCAGAAGGCATGTCAGGTGGTAACACCTCGCAGCCCAGCTCTGGCCAGCTCCAACATGTGGTCCCTGAGCACCACGGAAAGACAACAGCTCCTAGTAGAGAAGAGTCTGTCTCCTGCCATACGTGTGCTTGGAGGAAAAAGAACTAGAAGGGTAATTAACAGCTGCAGGACACAAGAATTCCCTAATTTGCGCTTTTACCAAAGGGAAGGTTTAGTTCTTTCTGGGATGTTTCTCACTAGCCCTCGCACCGTCTTGTCGCTGGTGGATCTGCTGATACCGTGATGGTGTTGGCAGAGAAAAGTCCTTTTCAAGTCATCTTGATGCTCTGTCTTGTCACTGGGAGTGAATACCGTGGTGGATAAGAGGGGAAGGGATGTTTGTTTCTGGGATAGAATCACAGAACCATAGAACAGCCCAGGTTAGAAGGCACCTTGAAAGATCATCTGGTCCAACCTTTTGTGGGAAAGGAAGCCTAGATGAGATTATCTAGCACCCTGTCCCGTCATATCTTGAAAACCTCCAGCAATGGGGACTCTACCACATCCCCGGGGAAGTTGTTCCAGTGAACGATTGTTCTCACTGTAAGAAATTTCTTTCTCTTGTTGGGATGAAACCTCTCCTGGTGCAACTTGGAGACATTACCCCTTGTCTTCTCCATGTGGCTCCTTGTAAAGAGAGAGTCTTCATCATCCTTGTAGCTACCCTTTAAGTACTGGAATACTGTGGTGAGGGTCCCCCTGAGCCTTCAGTTCTCCAGGAAGAGACCTAGACCTTGAAATAAAGTGAGAGTTAGTCTTCAGGATGGGGTTGTTTCTCCTTTCACCATCCAGTTACTGCGTAGCCATGAGGCTCTTGTGCCAGATTGCATCTGGTGAGGGCTTTTTTATAAATACTGATAGTTCCTGTGTGATTTTGGCTCTGCAAAGTCAGGATATTAAAAAGCAGAAGGGCTGGGGCATGAGGGAGGACACGGACGCGAGCGCAGAGGTGGTGACGGCTCTTTTGACTTTAACAGGAAACGAGGTGCATGTCTTTTATGCAACCAAATCCCTTTGGAAGGGACTGAAAAAAGCAAAAAGTTTGCTTGCTGGGGAGCAGAAAGATGTGGTTTCCATTTCTGGCTGGACTGCAGCTCCGGTTGTGAACAGTTGCTCTTCGCTTTTAATTCGGATGAGTTTTGCTTCTTGCTCCAGTGGATGTAACATCGTGTCCGGTGTGGTGGTGGTTCTGTCCCGGGAAGCTTTTTCCTCTGCTAACGGGATGATCACCCTCCTCTTCCAGTAGACTTGTCCATGAGCCCAGAGCATTTGGTGTGTCTCAAGTTTCCTGCAGGTCAAAGCGTTTGGGTGCAAATCCCTGTTTGTGGATGCTCAGGGTGGCACTGCATCAGTTCAGGAGAGGGAAAAGAGAAAAAAAGAAGAGCTAGGTGTTGCATGAAGTTGGGGAATTCAAGAATTTTGATCTGTCCTGCAGTAACATCTGACCTTCATCTCTCAGGCTTGAGGAGGGGAGGAGAGGTCCTTGGAGCCGGGAGGATCCTGTATCCAGAGTTATCCCTGCAACATCATCCTGACTTCTCCAAAATAGGACAAGTTTTTTTTGCGTGGGTTTATTTTCATCTTGGAAAACATGGGTCTCCCTTTCCTGACATCTTCTTTATCTCTAGCCACCATGCATCACCTCCCAGCTTTGGGCAGAGCCCGCTGTGACGCTGCTGCAAGCGTGCAAATGCTGGTGCTTTCTTTGATCTTGTTCCGGGGGCGCTGGCAGAGCTTGCAGACTGTGTTTTGAGTCAGTTTGGATTCACATTACATTATTTCTGGCTTGGCTGAAAGAATTTTATCCAGATACAGCGCTGTCGTCTTGTGTCAGACAGAACATACTGTCCCGCTTTGCTTTGCATCTGGAGGGAGAAGCTTGCAAAGTCATTGCCATGTCCCCATTTCCTTCGCCACCAGCGTGCAATTACGTTGCAACCATCCTTTCCCTGTACTTGATGTGAGGGCTGTAAAAACATGCCTCTGCTTTGAAAAAAAAAAACGTTTTTGAAGAGTTTGAGGTGGTGATATTACAAGGGGAGTGAAAAGGAAGTGTTTTTCGAGGTGGAACCGAGGGAAGTGGGGAGAAAGTGCTTCTCGGCCCCTGCCAAGGGGAGCCTGGGGCAGGGCTGGGAACTGGTTCCCAGTTTAATTCTTCCTTTCCAGCGTTGCCCTCTCTTGAATCACCATTTGAGTGAAAGTTCATATATGCGTATAAAAACAATTTTCTTTTTTTTTTTGCGTACCTTTCCTTTGGCGGCATATTCAAACCATTCTCCATTTCTTCATTTTTATAAATATAGACGTGAACCTCTCCCCGCTCTTGCGGCAAAGATGCTTCTCGTGCCCCGGGAAGCTGCAGGTTCGCAGCCCTGCTCTGCGCACGCAGCACGTCTGCAGCTTTCCGAGCTTATTCCACTTCCATATCATCGCGCTAAAAGCTCCTCTTTTTTTCTCCCCCCTCTTCTTTGCCTTTCCCCCCAGCGTATGTCCTGTCGAGTTTGATTTATAGCCTTGAAAAGGAGACTCCAGTTTCAAGAATTAATGGTATTTGCATATTTTATTTGGAATCTCCCCCGGCAGGCCTGCCGCAGCCCAGCGCCGCTGCCCAGGCGGGTTTTTCCTTTCCTTTTTCTTTTTTTTTTTTTTCATTCGTTCAGATTTAGCAGCAGAGGTGAAAAGTTTAAACAGTAAAACCAATAAAACCACATTTATGTGACAGATAAATCGTTTCGAGACAGCTTGCCCTGAGCCGTCAGGCTTCCTCCTGCAAGACCTTCTCTCCTTCGGAGCACGACCCGCGGCAGAGCCCTGCGAGCGCCGGCGATGCCCTGCGCC
>NW_009219223.1:0-4824 GCF_000690835.1 Fulmarus glacialis
CTATCCCAGCTGAAACCAGGACAGGCTGAAAAAAGTGAAGATCTCTCATCCAAGATATTTTTTTGCCACCATGAATGTGAAAGAGAAAAAGACCCCCCAAAATGATTATTGCTTTGAATTTTTGTTGTTTGTTGTTTTTTTTTTTTTAATGTTTTTCAGATTTTTTGTTAAGGTCAGTGCTCATGTAAAGCAGGTGGAGGGAGGTGATCCTTCCCCTCTACACAGCACCAGTGAGGCCACAGCTGGAGGACTGTGTCCAGAACTGGGTTCCCTGGTACAGGAGAGACATGGACATACTGGAGAGAGTCCGATGAAGGGCCACAGATATGAAGAAGGGTCAAATATGAAGAAGGGTCTGGAGCATCTCTCCTATGAGGAAAGGCTGAGAGAGATGGGACTGTTCAGCCTGGAGAAGAGAAGGCTCGGGGGGATCTTATCCATGTGAATAAATACCTGAAGGGAGGTGCAAAGAGGTCAGAGCCAGGCTCTTCTCAGTGGTGCCCACTGACAGAAAAGACTGAGGTTCTCAGATGGCCTGGAGATGCGATTCACCGTCTTTCCCCAGCCCTCCAGCACAGGAGCAAAGTGTCATCTGTCCTGCTGGGGCACTGGGGCCAGGATTTGTGCTCCTCAGGGACACCACAGATCAGGGCGAACAAAGCACTGCAGCTGTGCAGTGTTAAATAACAGCAGTAACAGCCCCTGCCAGGGGAGAGACCTCAGCACAGCTTGCTTTTTGCAGAAATAAACGACTGAGGGCTTCTCTGTAGTCGTGCTGTCCTGACGGGAGCGTAGGCTGAGGAGTAACGGTGGCCTTCTTCCAGGGTAGGGCAGGCAGCCTGGCAGCTGCTGGGACGGATGGGCACCGCGGGGGCAGCCGAGGGGCTCTGCCACCCCACGCCTGGTGCTGAGCGGAGCCCGCGACCGGAGACCAGCACCCTTCCTGGGGGATCCAGCGTGCACAGGCATCATCCACGCCATCCCAGGTGTCAGTGTGACAAACCCTTCAAGGTTCAGACTGCTGAAATAATCACACCCGTCTTAGTGGAGTGGAGCCTGTTCTGTAAGGTCTGCACTGTTAAATATGCCCGTCCGTGACTTCCCGAGGTTAGCACAACAAACTAACAATGTATGGAACTGTTTACACGTTGAGGCCAATACATCTTGTTCCTAAGGGATGGTGTGAAACGTGGAGGAACTAAGTGCAACAGAGTGCCTTTGGAGAAGCATGTGTAAAACATTAATTGCATCTGTCTACAAACAATAACAAATAATTTCTCAAATGTACTTTGAGTATTTCTGGTTTTGCTGCTATTGCATGTTATTTTGTAGTTTTCTTTGTAACACCAACAGAAAAGGGGGAAAGCACTTTTTCAGCAGTCTGTCTACAAGCTAAAGAAAATACTTTAATTAAAGCTTTTGCAGCTCTATCTTATCTTTTTCTTTGTGAAGGATTTGATCATGAATTATACATTCCAGCACAACATGAAATATTTAACTCATGCTCTTCAATTCCAGTTCAACTTCCCAAACAAAGAAATGAGTTTGACCACAGAAAAGACTGAGTATATAGATATGAATCCACTAGTGCTTATAACAGCTTTCCCCTGCTCAGTGCCCAGATCGATAGGACTGAAGCCTCAGAAGGCTTCAGGTGATCAGTGCTGCTCTGTGTGCCATTCACTTAATTACAGGAGAAACTTGGCTTCAGCAAATGGATTGTGCAAATATGAATTCAGGCGTGATGCTCTGAAAATATGCCTGCAGATTTCTAAAGGTTGGGAGGAAAATATGTAAGAAAAATGAAGTGCAGTAATTATTCCTCACACAATGAAGCTATTCCCTTGTTTCAGAATTTCTTCAAGCCAGCAGGAAGGTCACCGCACTGTAACGGGATGGCAACTGTTATGGGAGGATACAATCTCCATGTCCTGGACCACTCGCTTACACCATGCTGCGGTTGTGCTGGCTTCTCCTTAGAGCTGTGCTGGAAGAGATCTGGTACAAAGCAGATGTGAATCAGGTCAAGAGTTGTAAGCGGGTGCATTCAGTTTAATTTTAATGAGTGTGCATATAATTGAATAAAAAATACGAATTAGAAAGGAATTCTGACTTAGTTTCCAGAGGTATGAAGGCAGATACTATATAGTTACACACAACGTCATTTGCTGTGGTTGTCCAAAGTGTGTCATGATTATTGATTAGTTGGCATTATCTTTACGAAAAATAATGGAGGAAGCCATAAAGGTAATTGTGTCCATTTTCCAGCTAAAGGAATTACATAAATATTTGTTACACACACAAATGGAATATACAATAATTTTTGAATTCAGTGTGCCTGTGGAAAATATAATTTCAGATCTAGAATAAAAGAACATAAATAATGTTAAGTCACAACAACCCCATGCAGCGCTACAGGCTGGGGGCAGAGTGGCTGGAAAGCTGCCCAGAGGAAAAGGACCTGGGGGTGCTGGTTGACAGCCGGCTGAACAGGAGCCGGCAGTGTGCCCAGGTGGCCAAGAAGGCCAACGGCATCCTGGCCTGGATCAGAACTAGTGTGGCCAGCAGGAGCAGGGAGGTGATCGTGCCCCTGTACTCGGCCCTGGTGAGGCCGCACCTCGAATCCTGTGTTCAGTTTTGGGCCCCTCACTCCAAGAAGGACATTGAGGTGCTGGAGCGTGTCCAGAGAAGGGCAACGAAGCTGGTGAAGGGTCTGGGGCACAAGTCTGATGAGGAGCGGCTGAGGGAACTGGGGCTGTTTAGCCTGGAGAAGAGGAGGCTGAGGGGAGACCTCATCGCGCTCTACAACTACCTGAAAGGAGGTTGTAGCGAGGTGGGGGTCGGTCTCTTCTCCCAAGTAACCAGCGATAGGACGAGAGGAAATGGCCTCAAGTTGTGCCAAGGGAGGTTTAGACTGGACATTAGGAAAAATTTCTTCACTGAAAGGGTGGTCAAGCCCTGGAACAGGCTGCCCAGGGAAGTGGTGGAGTCACCATCCCTGGAGGTATTTAAAAGACGAGTAGATGTGGTGCTTAGGGACATGGCAGTGCCAGATCAATGGTTGGACTTGATGATCTTAAAGGTCTTTTCCAACCTAAATGATTCTATGATTCTATAAGAGCTTATCTTAACCATAGCCCGGCATTTGCAATTACATAAATAAATTGTTTAGGAGTTGAAGAACAAATTCCCTAAGACTCGGGGTAGAGGAGTGAATGCCATTAGTTGCTCCATTTTCTCACTGTTGGAGCGAGTAACACACTTTGCGGAGCACGGCAGACAAGTCACTTCAGGAAGTACCGCCTCGTAGAGCCGCTTTTTGCTGCACATGAAGTGACACAGAACTACTGGATCTTGCGGTCCTGTCTGACCAGATCATGCATCGTCTTCTTGCATGGTGTCACTTCACTGACACGCCATCACCTTCAGAAGCACACTAAATTAACGTGCTCTTCGGCCAGGGAACTTCCAAAGCATCAAGATAGACAGATACTTAAAGACTGGACAATGCATTTATTCAGTAAAGGTACCAAGCAAAAGACAGTCTTCTCTCAGACCCACGCACCCCGCAAAGGTAGTGTAGGTGGGGTCTATTAGCAAAGCAAGCTTGAGGCAGCTATCCCAGTGAAGAACAGATCACCCTCTGTCCTGACAGCCCGGGATACACTCTCTGCTAGTGGACCTGGACCTTGTCTAGAAGCCGATTTTAAAATTTTACCTATAGTTTTTACTTCTAGTTTTACCTGAAGTTTATAGTTTCACAGATCAATAGTGGTAAGGCCAGAAAGACTTGTATTATATCCACTCTCCTGCAACAGCCCTAAGGGAAGCTCACCCAAGGCCATACACCAAACATATGGCAAATTATTGGGATGTATCTTTTGGAGGCCATCTGCCTTCATGTTAAGTATCCAGCTAATGTGGAATCTACTTAGTTTCCTAACTACACTGTTTCAACAGTTATTTACCCTCACTTGTAAATGTAAAAAGGAAAAAAAAAAAGCAACACCTGAAAATTCTGGTTCAGGTCTGTTTAGTTTCACCTTCTATCCCTGTAACTTAAAATTTACTTTTCTTACACTTTCTTACTTTGGCGAGACTAAGCAGCGGTCTAGACTATCTAACTTCTGTGGGATGATGGAATAAGTAGGGTCTTCTCTGTCCCTCAGTGCAAGTGAAGTTTTCCTGGGTTCATGCCACTCCTGCAGATTTTTCCTGGATCCTGCCCCATTTGTCACCCCCTGAGTGAGCACTTGCATCTCTTCACAGCACAGTGCCTCTGCATTGCCCCAGCAGCGCTTTTCATTCCTTCTTTCTGTACCTGGTTACCGCCCTCCTGCGGGAACACCACCGTTAACGCTTGCCCTTTTGCCCATGTGTATTGCCCGCCAGACACGGAAAATCTCACAGCTCCAGCTTCTGCATAGCTCTGCCCACAGCAAGTCCATCCACAGAAAACAAGTACAAGCCCTGACCACCCTTCCTTCAGCACTTCGTGTACTTTTACAGGGGTCCATCTCTCTCCGAATCACAGCCCTGGTTCTCCACAGTTGTTTTCACTCTGTTAATTATACACACCCTGCCTAAAACCAGTAACGTTAATTCCCACCCTGCACAGATCCCACCCCAGCCTGTTCAGCTGAACTTTTTTGGGGAGGGGGAAGCTGTCCTTTTAAGGCTGCCCTGCAGAACGAGTCCCACCTGCCGCAGCTCTGCGGGGCTCAAGGGGAGAAAGGGATGCTCTCAGAGGAAGGGCGTGCTGAGTGCCCCTGCCCTGCCTCTGCAGGGGCAGGGTTAGCCACTTTGTGGGTTATTTTTGGGGGG
>NW_009219223.1:4855-6421 GCF_000690835.1 Fulmarus glacialis
AGGTTTAGCCACTTGCTGGTTTCTTTTGGGAGGTTTTGTATGCAGATGCAAAGTAAAAAACCCCAAAACTGTAGATAAACGTTCATGGGTGCCTTCGGCTCTGTGGGTGCGCTGGCTTGGCTCAGCGAGGGCAAGAGATGCTGCTGGATGGACAGAGAGGGGTGTGAGACGTGGCGGTGGCCAAAGGGCGATGGCTTCACAGGGGGTGACGGGTGGCCGGGAGGTGGCTGAGCCGCACTGATACTGGGGGATGCTGGGACCCCTGGGGTGGAAGATTCCTCTTCCAGTGCTCAGAGGGGCTGGCTCTGCCTTGTAGCTCAAAAACAAACACACAAACAAATCTTCCACAAACCAAACCACAAAACGACTTCACGTAACTGCATATAAACTGCATACAAATGCATATGAAAATCTTCATCTGACCCCTAAATTCCCTGAATCAAAACAATTTACAAGGCTTCCGAAAATGCTAGACTCTAAACCAAAAAGCTCCTCTGGTAACTCTGCCCTGCATGCATGTGTGTGGAAGAGGATGGCTTATTTCCAGCTTCCCCCTACCTGTGGATTAGTGGGTCCTTGCAAAGCATGTTAATGTGGGGCTTTCTGGAGAACCTAATTTATTCTATATCTAAAGAAGGATGAATACACTAATAGACTTCTTAGGCAAGGCTACAAATGAGAAGACTAAACTTATAGAGGGAAAGCTAAAGAAAGGCAACCAATCATGATCAAAGGGCTTATTATATAATTTACACTCATTCAGTACAAATGAATTCAGCCTTTTAGAGTCCTTAATAATTAACACATCACTGGTTATGACATTAATGCATTAATTTTCTATCTTCCATAATACATAGAAGCTACAAAAAAAGCAGAACATAAAATCAGATGCAGAAGATGGGAAGGTCTTTCCTAACCTTGCTGCTTTCTGTGTAAATCTAAAATTGAGGCTTTGAAGTGATAGAGGTATAACTTTTAGGGTTTTTTCCTTTCTCTTTTTTTTTTTTTTTTTTTTTTGCCATGGCACAGAAATATCAAAGACCAATGTGAAGAAAAGTAAAGCTGAATAAAGGCATATTAAGCATTTAATTCAACCTAGATTTTAAATTCCAATGATCAATGTAATATTTTGGAAAGGAACCATTTCTGTTCTGAAGCTCAGTTCTTTGATTAATCAAATGTTATGAATTTTCTTTACTAATCCCTTTGAAAGAAATGCAGATATTTTGAAAATGACTTCTAATGGCATAGGTCCATGAGAAAAGCCTTGTTCTTTAGTAACATATGTTAATTTAAGTCCCCTGCAGTATCTGAGTGGAGGGTATTGTATCAGGGCCATCAATCACACTTGATCTGAATAAGAAATGTTCTTCCCTCTATACTCACAATAGGTGAGACTGAGCTTATTTTGATTTAAATTTATCCCAGATATGCTGTCCTGATCTTGGCCTCGTCCCTGCACCCTGCCCTGCCGGGGCACCATGCCTGCCCCTGGCACCCAGGGATGCTCTGGGGAGGGTGAGAGCAGTGCCATGGAGAAAATAAGCATGTTGCTGCCATCAGCAG
>NW_009219223.1:6434-9251 GCF_000690835.1 Fulmarus glacialis
TGAGCAATGCAAGAGGACTGTAAGTCCATGCTTGGAGCTCTACCATTTGTCCTCACCTCTTCTGCCCGTGGGCCATGACCACGATGCTGCAGCATTTGCTTGTTGGTCTGCATCCCTGCACGACAGTGCGTGCCAGGCCATCCTCGACTGAGTCCTGCGGAGCAGCTGCAGGGAGGGACGGCCACCGCGAGGGTGGGTGACAGCTCTGCGAGGCTCCTCCAGATGATGCCTCTCCAGTCTCTCATTAGTTCTTCCCTACAGTTTACGGCATTTCCCTGACTTAGCACTTCATAAATCATGAGAGGCACCAAGAGTAACTGCATCTTAACAGATCAGGTGAGTCTCATCTCCTTAGCTCCTTACAGAGGGCATACAGGACATTTCAGAACATGAATGACTTGTTATCTCAAGAACGTTTTCTGCACACCTCTTTACTGTTGTAGGGGTGATGCCATTTCAGTGAAATAACTCTCCAAGAAGTGTCACTGTAATGCTCCCACTTGCAATGTAGTACTGAGAATAACCAAATTTGTTTCCAAAGCCTTGAGATTAATAATCATCCTTTGGATTTATTTATTTATTTCCAGCACAGCCCGTCCCATCTCCCTTTAGCTGGCTCCCTGCCTCCTTCATGTTTTCTGTATCAGATTCAACCTTCTTCTTGGCTTGTCATTTCCCCCATGTAGCTGGTGACTGATGACCAGCGAGAATTGCTGAGCCTGCAGCAATTCCTTTTACAACTATTTTATTAGGGTAACTTGCAGCCTTGGAGCACTGTCCTGGATGCTGCTGCAGGTCTGGAGGTCTGCTTTTACTCTGACTGCAAGAAGAGCTGGATGAAACATGGATTTCAGGTATGTCAAAGCCTGTGATCAAACAGAAGGAAAGATTGTGCCAGTGGATGTCAGTTTGTGCTCCCTCTTCGGTAAGTCCGTCCAAACCACTGCAACTCTCAGTGCTTGTGAATGCCAACAAGCCAGGGCCAAGAGTCCCCTGGCTCATCACACTGATCATCTGGGAAAAGGCACTTGTTCTTACTTTTGGGAAAGCTGAAGTGAAGCCTTTGCAATATTTAAAAAACCCCACAAAAAACCAAAGCAACCCCCAACAAAAACAATCGCAAAAATCCCAAACCCCACAAGTCATGTCAATAGTCACACCATCTACAGTTCAGTAAGAGGTTTAGTAAGAGCTGCCCATGTTGTGGATATATTTTGTTGAGCATTGTTGATTTGGCTGAGGTCCTTGGATGCTTTTTCTCTGCCTTTCTGTGGTTTTTTCAGTGACTACAGACCACTTCGTGTTTCTTGTTACATATCTGACTTCCCTTGTTAACGAGGAGGCTTGGTTACTGTTGCTTTCTAGAGCACCTCGAGCAAATGGCTGCCTCAGTAGTGCTGTTGGTAGCTGAAGAAAAATGAAACGTGCCTTCCGCTGGCAGGACAGGCTGAGCTGCTTTGGGCTTGCAAATCAGCACCATCTGCAGAGGCTTTTCTGTTCAGTGACACAGGTGGCTTGAAGTAATAGAAAGTCATGGTCTTTACATTAAAAAAAAAGTTTTGTTTGAATAAGACTTCAGAACAGAAGCATTAGCTCTGTTTTTTTTTTCCAAAGTTAAAAGATGTTACTCGGTAAAGCTCTGTGTTAGCGGGACTATGAGGTGTGTTTGTCAGGGGTTTGGTTGTCGAAACTCCCTAACTTCCCTAAGTTTTCAAATCTGAACAATTCACCACATGCCATTTGCCCCTCAGCACCCAGCTCTTGTCACTGTATCCCATCTGATCTCTCACCCACGAGTGATTTGTGAAAGGCTCTCGGAGATGTGTGCAGCACAGGTCGTGTGCTGGCTGCCGCGTGTGACAGCACAGGTCATAGGGACACGGAGGCAGGGAGAGAAAGGGATGTGAATCCAAGGGGATGCGGTGACCCAGATCAGACCACGATCCTGGGAAGAGCTCGTTTCACTTCCGAACTCGGGTCTGCTCCAAGTCCTCACCATGCCTATTAATGTGCAGGTTTCTAAACTACTTCAGCTGTACTTTTTCCTATTTGTCTTCTCCAGTTTAATGTAAGTGTATATAAACATATGCATCATTAACCCTAGGTGCATTTCAGTTGTCAGAAACCTTGTTTCTAGCTGAGTTCTCTTCACTGGCAGTCTGCTTGACGTAGCAACAGCCGGGGGACAAACTGCTGTCTTCAATGAAAAGCTGACATTTCAAAAAGACGCTTAAACATAGCACTGAGCTTTAAATGCTTAAAGCATGAGAGCCAGTAAGGAGCCAAAAATGCTTTTATTTGAAAAACTGGCCCTTCTAAAAGATCACCTCCCCTCTGTGCTGCATTACTGCTCCCTGCTCCCAAAAGCAAACATGAGGAAGGGAGCAAGGACTCGAGAGTTATACTGTGTTATACTGGCTATGCTAAGGGGGGGTGGGAAAAAGGCCCTCCTGCCTGAAGCTGACAGCTGCTTGGTGAGCAGCTTTGATGACATCCTGCGAACAGCCCTGGCTGCCTGTAACTTGCTCCTTGAACGACTTGGTACTGCCAACGCTGGCTCAGATCAGGGGTCACCCTTAGCACAAGCAAAGAACGAGGACTCATCCTTTGAGAGATATATAGAGGCACCGTAATTTCCGTCTCCTCCCATTTGGCAATTGGCATTGCAAACCAGAGTAAGCGGCAGAAAGAGAAGACAAACTTCTTTAATCACTTTTTATGTTTCTGTAAGCTGAACCTCTGCATACTTTTGAGTTATGTTCTGTATAACACGTTCTCCTGGAGAAACTCCACAGCATTCTCCTGGAGAAACTGGCT
>NW_009219224.1:0-1916 GCF_000690835.1 Fulmarus glacialis
CAGGCCGCAAACTCTGGCATTGCAGCGAGCTGGAGAGTGAAAGTCGCCTCGGGGTATGGGAACGTGGCCGTATTTCCTGCCTTGTTTTCTGGAGCGCGTGGTGTCCCTGCTGTACCGATTTGGCTAGGGGGGGTTTTTTTTTTTTTTTTTTTTTCGAAATTTTAGAGAGGAGAGAAATCTCGGGTCTGTCTTGTACTTTTGTTTGTTTGCTTAGGGAGATTGTTAATTTAGGCGCTCAGTGGAAATAGCCAGTGGAACTTGTAAAGTTTTTGTGGAGTGACTGTACAAAGGGCAGGAACGTTTTTTGGGTTCGTATAAATGGCTTGATTAGTCTCCGAGGTATTTATCTCCTTCCTATGAAGGTATAATTCCTCTCACTTGAATTTCTGCTCAGGGCCTGAGAGATCCTCCTACTGTGAGGATTGTTCTGTGATGTATTCTGGCCACCGTAGCTTCATAACTTGTTTGTTTGCCTCCTTGCATGTTTAAGTAGTCCTTAATGTGGTATTTGAATACTTCACAGATGTTGTTCAATCCTTACAACACTCATTAAACAAAAAGTTGACCTGTGTCCCTTCTGTACATGAGTAATTGAACAGAAAAAGTAATCACATACCCAAGATCATCAAAGGACCCTTTGGTAGAATTGGAAACTGAGCCCATATTACTAATTCAGAGTCTCAGCTATGTTTAAAAATGACAGTACATGGTCTGTTTCTAAAAGTCCTCATTCTGCATCTGCTGTGTGAACTGTAGTTATTTTTGAGTTATATGTGGGAGGATGGAAGAAAGGTGCCTACAACTGGGAAGAACAGTTTCTATATGATCAGAATTACTTTAGAATGTATTTCTTGAAAATTTAGCTGGCTTGTACTCAAAGCAGTATAATACAAAAGGATAATTACGATCCTGCAAAAACTGGGTTAAACAGGAGGAAAGCTCTGATTAGAATTAATATTAAGGCCTGTGTTTACTGTTGGATACAGGCAATAACACACATTTCAGTGACTTCAGAAATTGATACAGATGTAAGCACAGCTGCTGAATTGAGCTAAGCATGCCTTGTGACAGGAAGGTGAAAACAACATTAATGATGGGTTTATGAATGTAGGCTTTCATTGGATTATCTGATGTACTTTTCTATTATATTTATTCAGAATCCAGTGTAGGAGTCCCTTTATGTGGATATTCAAGAGAACGCAGATATTTATGCTTAATTTTAGGTTCATGGTGGCAACCGCAGGGACAGAGCTACCTTATAATCAGGTGATGGGTATGCACAGAGCTGTCCAGCAGACTGGCAGAGCTGGAGTAGAGTATAATTCAACCAAGTTTCCTTCCTGTTCCTGCTTTAGGCACACCAAGATGCTATGGCTACAAAGGAGGGTGGCAGAAGGCCAAGTATAATCCTCCTTCATCGAAGCTGATATTCACAATCTGTACAGTTTGAAGATCGGGGCTGAAATCAAGACTGAGATTTTATCTTTGAAATGTCTCATTGGTAGAGATCTCCTTTTGTAGACCCAGTGTTGTTGTCACTGTCATAAAAAAATTTGTACCACAGGTTTGTGAAATTGGTACGCACTGATCAATGCATTATGGTTAATGAAGTTGTGCCAGTGACATGCAACAGGGGGAGGATTTTTTCTTTGCTTTGTTTTTGAAAGGGTAGGATTGGGTTTCCATTATTTTCATGCCTTAATTATGTTGCAACTTTGATTAGTTTTGACCACAGAAATTCATTTTACCAGTTAATTTCTTTCCAGATTCTGTGAACATTTAAATACATGTAACAGTACTATGTTTTATAGTATTGATTTGGATAGTTTGAGTAGGTTTTCTACATATATTGATAGATTTCAGATATATATAATAAAATATTATTTATTATCTGTATTATACATACATATTTGAAT
>NW_009219225.1:0-323 GCF_000690835.1 Fulmarus glacialis
TGATGCTGGCCCTCACCTTCCCTTTGCAGTCCGTTGTCAGCCCGACCAACACCAGCCCCCTCTCTTTGTTCTCCCACCTGAACATCAGTCTACGTCGTACCTTCGTCAGAGCAAGGCTCTGAAACCTCTACCCACTAGATGGCGCTCCAACACTGAAGGAACCACGATTGAATGGTGTTCGATGCACTTGCCTTCCCTGGCAGCCCTTTGAGAACCCCCGCCGACACCAGGGCTAAGCGCTTGCTGCAGCACTCAACCCTCAACCTTGCGGGAGCCCAACTGGAAAGCAGTCAAGCTCCCCGTCGAGCTCCCACACACATTCA
>NW_009219226.1:0-272 GCF_000690835.1 Fulmarus glacialis
TATATTAATGACAATTCCCTCCCTTGTGGGGATATATAAACAGGGTGAGAGACACAGCTCCCACTGTTTGTCCCCAAACCCAAATGCTCGGCATCCCGCCCAGAGCCGGGCAGAACTTGGAGCATCCTCATCTCCCTGGGGATCCACATCCACACCACGCTGGCTCTCTCCCCTTCTGTGTAACAGGGCAGGTTTCAGAAGGTGAGGATTTTGATAGCTGCTGTGGTCTTGCTGCTGCGGGGGCATTTGGGGAGGTCTCCATCCCTTCCATC
>NW_009219226.1:307-14199 GCF_000690835.1 Fulmarus glacialis
AGATGTCCCCAAATGGCCCATGCAGGGCCCATCTTCAGGAAAAAGCATGAGCTGCTTGCTTAATTCAGGACTGCCTAGGAAGCGGACGTGGTACGTAGGTAACTGCGCCTTAGGACGTACCCCCAAAGGAAAGGAGCCTATTAAGACACTGGACAATTAATCTGTAGCCCCGTATGAGCAGAGACCACCCTTGAGGGGTACACTGGTGTATTAACGGCATCGACCCCGAGGCTGGTGGTCCTGCTGTCTGACCCCTTCTGAATCAATAACACACTTCTTCAACCTTTGCTCTTCTAACACCAGAAGGACGTTATTCTTCATACTTGGAGGCACTTTCTGGCCCCAAAGCGCTTCACAAACAACACGGTTGGGAGCGGAGCACTATGTGCAGACCCTCCCCTTGCCAGGGGAGGGATCGATACCTCCTCACTTGTCTTACTGTAGTTTTAATGCCTCATAAGAGGTTCCACAACAGGAATAATTATAAGCCGGTTATGAAAATAGCTGACCTCCCATGGAGCAGAGAGGTCCTAAGGGTTCAATTACGTGACAAGAGAAAACAATCAAGAGACACCCTGGGTTCAGCCTTGCTTTTAAAAATGTCTTACCTTTGTTATTCTTACCTAATTGTATCGGCTTAGGTAAGCAACCTTAATTGCGAGCCAGCTGCGTCTGTGGTGCACACAGCGGCCCCGGTACCTGCAGCGCCCGTCAACAAAATCAGGTCTGCTGAGCCGGGATCATCCAGAGCATCCTACCTATTCCCAAATGGGGATGAACATCAAAAAGGCTCATTATGTTTTTGAATTAAAGCTCCGATGATGATGACATTGTTTTAATGCAATGCCACTTTCTTCTTGTTCAACAGAATTTGTACCAGGAAAACTTGGCAAAAAGGTGGGTTTGGGGTTAAGGCTCAGCACCAGGAATCACCAACCATGGGTTATGAGAGATGGGCTTCTCACGTGGTCACCTCCAATCTTCCTCCCTCTCAAGCCTGAAAAGCAGGAGAAACGCTTCTCCAATGAACCACAGAGGGGAAAGAAAGAAACTTATTAATGCTGATCTTGTTCTCCAGATCCTCAGCTGGAAATGCAAGGCATTTCTATGGTGCCTCCAGAACCACAGAACGGCACGTGAAAACCAGTATCACAACAAAAATAATACCAGTCTGACCACTAACACGCTCAGAAACCCACTGCACGTACAGTGTCTTCAACAGGGGGATACAGAACAGATCCCAGTTGGTCTCCACAAGGAACATGGTGGTCTCGGTTCCCACTGCACATCTCATAGGTAGTCCTGGAGTCAAGCACCGTGCAGAAAGCTCTCCTCCAGTGGTGCAACCTGGGGAGAGCACCCATCTCCGAAGGTGCAGGGAAATCGGGGCCAGCCTACACCCATCCATCACCATAAGGATGCGAAGAACCCACCCTGGTCTATTATGAATTATTTTAAAGGGAAGATATGTGCGCCTACCATCATCTCTGCGCTGCCATCAGCAGCAGTTAGAGCAAAATTATATACTACTAGCAAAGCAATTTGATAAAATAGCTGCATTATAGAAGAGCGTACCCTGAGATTGCTGAAGGCGGCATGTGCAAAAAGGGACAAAACTCGCAGGAAATTTTGAAATCCTTAACCCTTAGGGATCCCAATCTCATTATGTTCTAAAGATTCAAATGCACACAAGCTTAATCTTTTCATCTTCAAAAAAAAACCCTGACCATTTTCTGCACCACACTGAGGGTTGAGTCTCCATCAGGCAAAGCACAAAACGAGGGCAGACAAAAAAAAGCAGCAGGGACAAGCGGCTCTCGCTGAACGATGGACACAGCAGGAACCGGGAACCTCTTCTTTTTTACAGAAATCCTGCTGCTCAGCAAAGCCTTTGCTCTGAAACAGGCTCCCACCGACTTCCAAACCCCAGCGGGATTCCCTGCCCTCTCGGAAGCAGGATCTGGATGGTGTGAAGGGGGTTGCTCAGCAGATGGGGCACTTGAATGACCTCCTAACACCCAGCACCAAAACAGCTTGCCGCTGCCCTATTTATAATAATTGTTTCCAAGCAAACGAACAAAAATATTAATTCTCAAATTGCTACGGTTTAAAGAGCTGCACATTAAGTGGGAAAACTACAGACCGCCTCCTCTTCCCAACATGCAGCAGCGAGAAGATGAAAGACCGCTTGTTCCTTACAAGGAGCTGCTATCTGTGGTCCAGCAGCTCTCTCTTTATGCCCAGGAGATGTTTTGGGTTCAGTATAATCCCTCAGAATCAACCTCTGCATGGTTTTCTTGCAGAGCCGTCCCATTGAAGTCAGCGATGAAGCCTCTTGCACCAGAGAAGTTGGCATCTTCATCTTTCCTCTTCAGAGCATCAACGCACGTCTCTGCCACCAGAGATTAGGAGAAAGACTTTCCCAGGGCAGGATAAGCTGTAGCTGCCCACTCCAGGGATTTTTTTGCATCTTCTTTAAGCCGTCGCCATCAGAGAGGGGATATCAGATCAGCAAGACCTCTGCTCCAAATCCACTCGAGCCATGTATTACAACAGGACCCAGAGGACCCAAGAGCGGAGCGTTATTATGATTGGCACCTCACAAACACGCAGGATTAGATTATCCCTGCCCCAGATGTCAAACCCTGAATAGATTAGACTAACTGAATGGAAAAAAAAAGACCATCTCCATTTTAGAAGCAGGGGCTCCAGCCAGAGATTTCAGCATCTTGCCAAAAGCCCTAAGGAGAACCGAGCCGTGCCAGCCCAAACCCTGCAGCAGGACTGAGCTCTGCAAGCAAGCACTTCGCTTCTCCTCCCCGCACTCCACGTTGGGTCTATGAACCCTTCCGGTGACCAGGGAGCTGAGAAGATGAAAGCATGCACTCCTCTTTCCTGATTACCATTTAGTTTTCACCTAAGTAGGCCACCTCCAGACTTAGACCAGGTAGCGTTTCAGCAGCACCTCCGCATCCTAAAGGTGGTGAGACACTGGAGCAGGTTGCCTAGAGAAGCTATGGATGCCCCATCATTGGAAGTGTTCAAGGTCAGGTTGGACAAAGCTTTGAGGAACCTGATCTAGTGGAAGATGTCCCGGCCCATGGCGGGGGGTGGGACTAGATGATCTTCAAAGGTCCGTTCCAACCCATTCTGTGATTGTATGATCATGTTGATAAACCAAATTAAAAAATTAAAGCCCAATCCACACAGACAACTATGATTTTATGCCATTGCTGAGAAGTAGGACATCTTGCTTGTGCCAGAGAAGAGCATAGCACAGACCCTGCTCCCAAGAAGAAGACAGGCCTGCTCTTGTTTTTGGCCCTGCCCTGGGTTCACCACGTCACTGAACGTGCAGCGGGTCTCGGTCTCAGGAAACACGTGGGTGTAAACGGGTCACCGACTTACAGACTACGCAACGTGGTGCTTTCCAGCTGATGTAACACAAAATAAAGGCAGGTGATGTGACCACATACAACTTCTGGGAAAACCACAGCTCATTCCAGACAGGGGACTCATCAAAAAAAGCCTGCGAGCGTGTGTGGGAAGAAATGAGCATCTCTTCTGAATGAAAGAAAGCAAGAGAGAAAGGCAGCACGCTGGTGAGAGCAGCACACACTGGGGGCTCAGGGCAAAGCAAGGAATCCAGTATCACTGACACCACAGCTCAGCATCCCCAGCAGAAGTCCTGGGGAATTTAGGGAGGAAAAGCATCTTTTGTTCACAAAACTGCATGATTAGACCAATTTTGGTACAGATAGATGAAACCCCAGGTAGAAAGGAGATGATGCCTTAACAGCTGCTGAAGCAGAGGGATGATAATCCCCACGGAGGAGGTATCTCCCCCCTCTTTTTGCACATCAGCCCTGCCAAAACCGGGTCGTCGTGCCCTTCGCTCACCTCGCGCTGCCCACAAACGTGGGGAATCACGTTCGAACCACACATGTTGGAACAATACAACCGGGTGAGAGGCAGGAGAAAACCTTTGCCCTGAAATCTCCAGCAGCAGGTAACACCACAAAAGCCTTTCTGGTGATGGTGGAGAGAAGCCCTTGGAGAAGCACCTCTCAGGGGGTCTGTGCAACGCTCTGGGTACTAAACTTAATCTCTCTTAAACTTAAACTCTCCAGAATTTGATATTCCCTCTGCTCAACCACATTCACTTGCAGAGCAGGTCCTGCAACATTTTCCCCAGGTTGAGCAAGATCGCTCAGGGGCCAAGTCTGCTGGCAAAGCAATGGCATGTTGAACGATGGGCGCAGGCAAGGTGGTCCCCGTCGCCAGCACGTGCAGCTGCAACGCGTCCCCTGCTCCAGGGAGTCTCCAGAGCTTGGAGAAGAAAGGTCCAGGCTGTGTTTTCAGACCTACGTAGGAAAGGACCGGCCATCAGGACGGTTACACAGGAGCAGAGCTGTTCTCAGCCTCACGACCTTGACAGCATTCCTCAGCCAACATGCGCTTCCCAGATCATAAAGAACTCTCCCTAGAAATGCCCTTTGTAATCACACAGTCAAAACAATCACAAATTGAAAGCCACCTTCCCCAAACTGTGTTTCACATTGCAGAGGAGATTGTTACAATCACAGCATCTGCAAGAGCAAAAATAAAAATATACTCGGAGTCGCACAAGGCTCAGATTCCTCAGCAAAGGCTGGAAACAAGCGACCGCGAGTGAAAACTGGTTCAGGTGATGAGGAGAAGGAAGATGTACTTACTGCGGTGACAAAGGACTGTGCTTTTCATTGGGTTTTTTTGTTCACCCGAAGAACCAAACACCACCCCAAAATGCCACCACAAAATACATGGAAATGCAGAGTGTTGGAGCCAGCAGCAGGGACTTCTCAAAGCGCAGCCCAGCAGTTTCGGCAGCCCGGCTGAGATCGTGGGTCCGGTCTGATGGGCCAAAGCTGGAACTAAAGAGCACCTGGGACAAAGTTATCAATGGCCAAGTATTCCCTGGGAACCTCCATCTTCCAGCACCATGGGTACACAGTGAACCTGCACCTAATTCATCCCAACGACTTGGAAGAAGAGCAAACCTTCCTGCTTCAGGGATGTATTGGCTACTAATTACCAGGGATTAGAAAGACATTTTCTCTGGAGAAAAGCTATTCCACCATTTCCACTGCTGGTTTCTTGCAGGTTCCTGGCAGCGCTGGACGGTGCTGGACACAGATGAACTCTGGCTCCCCGCTGACCGATGCCATCTGCGTGCTCCCCCCGTCGCACACCCGATCCCCTTGCTCAGCGTAGTTACACCGGCTACACACAAACTGCATTTAGCACATCTGCAGAAACTTCACTAACCCGACAGGAGCAGCGTGACCAACCCCACGAAGCAAACCAAAACCATTTTCTAACGAGTACTGTAATGCTAAAGTCCAAAAATATCATGTTTCTCGGGAGGCTTTGAAACTGAAACCAAAAGTCAGCTGGGAAGCAAAGCCATGCTCAAATTTAAAAGTATTTTTAAGAGCTTTTCTATTTCAAAGTGCTTACTGTCCTATAAAAAAAAGGATGAAGTCTTTTTCAAAAATATTTTTAATGGCTCCCGAGGAGTCGCTGTACTATAAAAACGTTACATCTTAACCAAATGTTATGGGTGTATATGAATTTCTATGGCACTCACAAACTGCATAGCTTTGGTTTCCAGATCAACACAAATCCTCCTATGCCCAGGACAGTGAGAAATCCTACCAAAGGAACCAGAGTAAGCTCATAACTGCTTAAAATTAGCTCAGCTGGGGTTTGTTTCCAGCCACATCACAGTACTTCATATACATATGTACATTTGTATTACAAGTTAGTAAGATCGGGGTTGGTTTTAGCTGAAGCTGGATCCTGCAAGCAGGTCTAGGTTGATAGATTTTAGCCCCAATAAAGTTTCCAGCACAGACTAACTTTTAAGGAAGCAAGTGAAGACTTGGGTGACTCCAAGATTCACGCATGAGCTGGCATGAGATATATTTTCATTTAATAGCCGGAAAAGCAGGTATTCTGTCTGACTGCCAAACCCAGCACCCCTCCATCCCGCTTCCTGCAAACAAGAGAAGCCGCTTCCGATTTTCATTCCAGATTCAAGCCTGTACCTACAAAAACTAATTATCAAAAGTGATCATAGTTGTTAAAGGGCTCCTCTCAGCACGGCTGAACCAGCCCAGGCTGTGATCAAGATGCAACCCATGCCAGCAGAAGAGTTACTTTTCTGCAAGCGCCGCCACTCCCTGAACAAGATTTACAAACCTGGGAGATGATTCCCCCCCTCCCCGTGTCATTATTTCAACACCGCAGCTTGTGCCAGCACAGTGTTGGTGAAGAGACGCCATTTCTTTCCCCATATTTCGAGGAAATAAGGAGAACGCTTCGCGGTGCAGAGCAGACCCATGGGCTCAGGACCCCAGTGCCGGTGTATCACCCTGGCAAGATGCATCAGCCACCAGAAGCCACCGGTGAGCCAAAGCGTCCTCACCTGGGTGCACATCGCTGCTGGGGGGCTTGCAGAGCTGGATGATGACATAACGATGATATGTCATGATGTCACCACGCACCTTGGCCACATCGCGGCACAGGCACAAGGCACGCAAGGCTGCTTGGGCTCAGCAGCGCGGTGGCCACCACAGCACTTCTCCAGCATCACCTTCCTGCAGCTCTCGGTGGGCAAGCCAAAAGCAGGGCGTGGCCATGCAAGCAGCCGGATCAGAAGTTGGGTCACTTTTCTCATTCAAAGAAAGAAGGAAAAATAAATATTTTTTTACCACAACCCTGTATTCAGCAAACAGCGCACAGACCAGTCACTGGCCAGCACTACACACCGCAGCCAATACTGCACGTGTTCACGCATGGAAAACGGTTACAAGCAAAACCCACTACTTCAAACAAGCTTTTTTTGCCCAAACAGCACCCCTTTAAGAAAAAGAAGCCTCCATTCTCATCTAATTCTTCAAATCTTCTCAGTATTCCCAGGGAATCATATTAGAGCTGTGCAAGGAGTACTGGGGCAGGAGGCGAGGGGAGACCTTCCCATCTCAACTCCTTCTCTCTCCGACTTCTTTCCCAGCACAGGAGTGAAGCAGCAGAGAGAGCAATAAGCTTTGCATGGGAAAAAGCACGGTATCCAAATTTTGGGCTGTAAAATCACTGTATAGCATTCATTTTGCTGAGCCAGACCTGGATAAGAACCCACGCTGCCTTTTCAGCATGCAATTAGCAGGCTGTTAAATTTGTCTGTTGGGTGTCAGGATGCCGAGGGACGATAAAGCACCCCTGGACTGCCCTTACCGAGGGCAAAGGGATTCACGAGTCGGACGGATAAGCAGGGCAGAGCGGAGGTGCAATGAAATCCATGGCTGGTTATCGACAGATGCTATCTTACTGCAACACCAAGCGGAAGAGACTGAGCTGAGAGAGGAAGGAAGATTTAAAAGCTAATGAATAATACCAAGAATGGAGGCTTTACTCTCTCAATCCTTGACTTTTTGCCCTGTGATTAGGAGAATTATGCCATTATTTAGGCACATCATCTGCTCCAGTAGAAATCTGCAAGCAAAACTTTTTCAGGGATTTCCTTGGAGTCCTTCTGTAGGTCTGTCTGTAATAAATTTTACTGCATCGGGTGCCCCAGCAAACCCCGGGGCTATGGACAGGCTGAGCAGGACTTAGATCTGAGTTTACAGAGATTAAACTCGATCCGAGGGTCTCCAGGCTCTCTTCCAGGGTCTCAACTCCGGGAGCAAGAGAACTGCACGTGCAGCATCAAAACGTGGTAAAGGGGTACCCCAAATTCATAGTGGCCACAGCAGAATTGTCATCCAGCCTCTGCAATCAACACATTTTATGGAAAAAAAAAATCTTAGACCCTGATTCTACCCTATTTTTTCCGCAGAGCACTTTCAAATAAATACTTCATTTTAGAAGCAAACTAATTTTTTCTTGTCTGCAAGAAAAGTCATTCAGACCAAGAACTGAAGCTTCCTCCTTCCTTACCTGTGCACCTTTATGACAGCCTAGATATAAATTAGATGGATGAGAAAGGTGGATAAGGTGGTTTCCGTACTTGGTAACCAAAGTGCAATTACACCGGGAGTAGAAATTTGGCATCCAAATTCTTCCAAACAAAAAGAGAAATCAGAGTCAGTCACTTACACTGAAACTCCACCGCGAAGACTATCTAGCATTCGAAAGGCAACCAACCGTGCTTATCAGACAGCCTACTCACAGCTTCTGTTTGCAACCTACTGAGCACATCATATATTCCCTGCAGCAGAGGTTCGGCAGGCATAGGGCTGCAGCGAGGTGGCAACCACCAGAAGAACCAAGCACTGCATAACCGTCGAGGGCTCCTTGCAAGCACTCTAGCTGGGGCTCCTCTTCACTCAGCTGAGGCATATCCACAGCAGCTCCTCGCCCCAGGTTCCCCGTACCAACCCTGGAGAGGAACAAGCCCCTCTGGGGACCGGCTTTCAGATGTCCACCTGCTTGTATAGGTGAAACAGGCCATTGCTCTTGCAATCTTAAACCGCTCACCTCTGGTCGCATTTGGACTAGATGATCGTTGTAGGTCCCTTCCAACTGAAATATTCTATTCTATTCTATTCTATTCTATTCTATTCTATTCTATCCTCTTCTCCCCACCAACAACCAGCATCATGACCACTAGCCTAATGGTAGATGTGCACCTTCAGAGACACAACTCCCATCCTCCTGATTAATGCCCAGTTGGAAAGACAGCATGTTCTGGATACTTTACTGCTGGATATTTCACACGGCTGCTAAGACGTCGACTGCTAACCTTACAGAACACACGGCTGCCACGGGCAGAGTCCTGAGCCCATGCCAAGTCCCAAAAAGAACAGCTGGGGCAGAGTCTTGCGTAGGGTCAGGATCCCCATTTGATGCAGAAGGGTGCACAGGAGGGAGAGGCAGTGGAAAGAGACGGTCACACTTGATTCAGAGGGGACACGTGGGTGAGGGAGGGCGAGAGGCTTAATTCTTCAGGAATGGCATTCATTACCCAGGAATTAAACATGCAGCAACACTCCTTCTAAGAAGGAAGGTACAAGTTCAAGCAAACATACTTGTGTATACTTAGATCCTTTGCTTATGTAAGAGTCTGTAAGCTTATATGCTAATTATGTGGCCTTTTCAGATATTTTCCGAATTACCATCGTAGCTTTGGAGTTGTTATGCTCGAGCAAGCTGAGCATCAGCCATGAGTCTGTCACTGAAAAACACACCGGAGCCTGTTCTTGGTTAGTGAATCTGTCATGACCGTGACCACAGAAGTGAGACTTCCCCGTGCAGCACATCCTGCCACGATTTTAAAGAAGATACTGCTAAATAATTACGAAAACATATAGTTTTGCAGTCGTAGTGCACCAACCAGCATGGCAACCCAAGACAGTGCAGCTACTGGCACCACCAGCCCTCTGCCCATCAGGCTTCCCCCTGGGGTGGGACGTTTGACTGACAGGTTTCCAGCGCTGATGATGTGCTGACACGGGCCACTTCCAGACCCCAAAAATGTAATATACAGGTAATGTCAGCTTAGGAAGATGCAAGGGTTGGTGTTGGCCAGGCTGTAAGCCCCGTGGCTAGCCCCAGGCCAGTTACCTTTCTAGCTGCTGTTGTAGGAGGCATTTCTCTCCACCTAGGAATGGAGGAAGCTAATAAGGCTTAGTTATTTCTGCAGCACTTAGTGCAGACAAACATTGGCCAATTCTTAAGAGAGGTTCAGTTTTATCCCCACTCATCTCCAAGGCGAGGAACGCCCTCTAAGGTCACCACAACTTGGAGGAAGAGGAGGTGGGGAAAGTCTGTGTGACAGCAAAGTTTCTCCCATCTGCAATTCTGAATTTTCTCCAACACGAGGAAGTTGTCAGAAATGTGCTCAATAAGCAAAAAAAAAAAAAAAAAACCCACAACAGCAAAATGTAAACTCAGCTTTCTGGAAACTTTCAAGCAAGCAAGGAGAGCTCCTTGGTGCCACGTGAGTAGAGGACAACCCGCGTGAATATGGGGCTTCACCGGACTCGCCAGCACGGTGCCAGTGAGAAGAAGAAGAGGCTGCAGGACTTGTTGCACGTCAGTTGGGTGCTCCACGCCACCGTTATGCTGCTGGTGAACCTTCATCTGCTCAAAGGTCCTCACCCTTCCCCCAGTGCCACTGAGCCTCCTTCCCTCCCCAGCTGACGGTGGCACTAAAAATAGCCTGGAGAACTTGCAGAACCCCAACCGAACACAACCCATTGCATCACTTGGATATACGGATTCGTTAAGCAACCCTCTTCCGTAATTAAGGCCCCATCACGACCATGCGGGTCCCTTGCAGGCAAGCCTTGCCCGCGTTGACACGTGCAGCAGAAAGTCCACCCTACTACAGGGCTATTTTCAGCAGCGCTCAGTAATTGTTAAATTGCTACTTACTTTGTGCCAAAAGAACTCTGCACCCAGCAGCTGGCTTTAGCCAATGTTTGATTAAATGCAGTTATGTGTCCTTACATAATAACTTCAGGACTGCTCCACCGGCAAGGCGTATAATCAATTATATCGCTGTTCAGTACATCCTGAAATATTAGACGCTCGTGTCCTAATTAAATAGTTTATTCAGGCAAAAACTAAAATTACAGTGGATAATTATGTAACAAATTAAACATTTTTACACTGTAATCAATACCCCTAAATGCTAGGCAACTAGTGATGCTGTGGCACGATAGAATAAATGTCGAATACATTACCACCCACTGGAGCTGGGGCTTTACAATAAATAATGAAGTTAATTTTTAATAAGAGGTTCAAAACCATACCAGGTGATAATCCCAGGAAGGTGGCACCTTCCTTCCTTAATGTAAATTAAGTTGCAGAGAACATCCCTCTGAGTAAGATTTTGATTGCTCCGATTGCTACGTTTCGTTTGGGAAGTGCAGCGATCTCCTTAGGCTGGGTGTTAGTGGGGGAACCTCACATCCCAAACACTTTGTAATTGTATATAACAATGAGTTATACACAATAACATATAAATATATAGACTCATGTATATAACTCATTATATATAAACATATAAACTCATGTATCAATAATATATAAATACATAAACACATGTATCAATAATATATAAACAGACTCATGTATCAATAACATACAAATATATAAACTCATGTACATAACTCATTGTTATATACAATTATAAAGTGCTACATACAATATATACAATGTGTGCACAGAGGGGCCCCGTAAACATACACCTCTTATTTAAAAATAGTATTAAAAAGGGGGGGAAAAAAAGGAGGGGGAAAAAAGAAATCAAGCCCTTGAAGCCACCCCTCTCATTTTGGGGCAGAAATACCAGAAAGCATAGCTGGGCACCCAGCTGACACTTTTTACAGAGAAGATGGGGACAGCAGGGTTCCCACCCCCATCCCTCCATGTTTACAGGTCTCTGGTTTTGGTGTACCTCACACACACACCTTTTATCCACATTTTTTCACCCATCCTTCTATCCCTTCAATCCCCTCAATTTTTTTTTAATGACCCATTTCCTTCACCTGCTTTCTCAAATTAGAACCTGCAAGCGCCGCTTCATTTCAACGCGTTTCCTTTATTTTACTTTCAATTTTACTTTGTTCTCCCCCCCTCCCTTTCTCATCTTTTCCACTATGGTTTCCATTACCTTTATAAAGCCTTCTGACATAGAATTATTTTATTTTTGGGAGCGCAGAGGAGGTCTCGCTTGACTTGACCCAAGTTCATTGAACATCCTCTGCACGGAGCGGCTGTTGCCAGTTTAGGGGGTTGTGATGAGATGATCGTCATAGGTCCCTTCCAACTGAAAATATTCTTTTTAAAGAAGCGCTTTATTTCTGGGGTCTGCTTAGGATTTGGGAGAATAAAGGGAAAAAATGGGGTTTGGGGGGGGTCTGCTTAGGATTTGGGGGGAATATGGTTGTTTTTTCTAAAGGATGGTGGGTTTGGCTTCCATTTTCACGTGATTGTTGCTTTTAAAGATATGAATCATCTACAATGACTCTGGCTATATTCCTCTCTGCAAACTTAATATGCTGGAGTATCAAATAGATCACATCGGGTTCATTTAGGCTTAATATCAATGTTTGACCGCAGAACGGTGGTCCCTCCTTTGGGAGGCCCGTGGGTCTTGCCCGCTGTTGACCAGCCACGTGCTTGGAGTTGGCCAACGGAAACATCAGGCACATCCGAAGGATGCGAATTCAACACACAGCGCCGGCGTGAAGGGCAAAAACCACAGACTAGGCAGGCCAATGCCACCTTCTGGTCCTGACTTTGGTGACAAATTTTTTACATCCCACTAGGTACTTCTTGGTTTTATTATTATTGGGGGGTTTTATTATTATTGAGGTCAGTACGGGGGAGCTTGATGGTGGGAGATGAGCCCAGAGGGACTGACACTGCAAAATGAAGTTTCCTTACAGATTGTCATGTACAATTACTGATTTTTTTTTTTTAAAGTCACCAGTGGATTTCAGGACCTAACCCAACACCATGACAAAAAGCTGCTTTTGAAGCAGACCTAAACCCAAGATTCAGATCTCACATGCGAACATGGATGGACGGACAAAGATGGAAGAAAGCAGATGCTAAATTCCAGTACGCTCCTACGCCCTTTGTCAGGGAGAAATACAGTGGTAGAGGCTACAGCTGATTTCAGCTTAACCTGGGTCTTGTCCCAATTAGTAACTGTTATTTCCAAGCTTTGGTAAGCATCTAAGCACATCTAAAAGGAACCAGAAAAGCATTCCTACCTCGGAGCTACCAGGGGTCCTGCTACATAATAAATTTAAAATTATAGAAATAAAAGATAATTATTAACTTCCCTGGTGATTACCTTAGTATCTGTCAAAATACTTTAAAATACGTTTTTAGCATTCGCTCCTGCTTATACGGAAATTAAACCCCTCACTGATTCATCGTTAGCCAGTTCTCAGAGGGGCTTGAGGTTTCAAGCAATAAACAGCCTTTTTGTAAAATCCTGTTTTTTCTCTGAATATAGACTTTGCAAGATTTCCATTCTTACCTGGATATTTTTTTCAAATTAGATATCATATATTAAAACCCCAACAATGCAAGTCAGGTTTTGTTTCTTTTTCCAAATCCCACCCATCCGAAGCAATAGCCTTAACTATTTATTGAGATTGCCCGATAAAGTCCACCATCCAATCAGCAATTTTTAGGTTATCCACCAACAGATACATAAATTTAGATTAAGTTAGATAAATTAGCAGCATAGCAAAAATTAAAACTATTGGTATCAGTTAATGAGGAACACCCTACACCAAACCTATCTGGAGGAAAGCGTGCAGAGCTCTGTGCAAAGACGTAGTTATTAGATAAATTTTAATTCCTCAATCATAGCTGAAGAGCTCATCTCCCTCCCTCTCTCCTTAATCCAAGCGTGTTGTCAACACGGCTAAAGCAAGAGAAATCTGCAAAGCGTAATTACACCTTGGGACCGTTAACATGACATTCTCTAATCAGTACTCCCCTGAGCATCTGCTGATCTAATAACTGGCACTAGCAAATACAGCGTGCTTATCTGCACGGCCATTAACTCATTGACTGAACACACCGGCAGGGAGAGGGAAAGGAGAAGTGCGGCGAGCAAAGGAGAGAGTCGATCCAACTTTTCGGATAGCTGCGGCTGTGTGATGGTCTCTCAGCTATGTTGGTCATTTAGACACTGGCAGATGAGTGGGGAAGCATTTTAAATCTGTAGTGGAGCAGACCGGAGTGCCTGCCATTGTAAGGTGTCCTGTAAAAAGGGAAAAAAATGAAGGAAAAGGACAGAAAAAAGGAAAAAAAAAGGGAAAAAGAGGGGGGGGAAGGTAAAAAAATGGAGGTGGAAGGGGGGGAAGGGAAAAAAG